>NC_067159.1:18560155-18718069 GCF_903995435.1 Acomys russatus
AATAGTAACAGGTTGTATGCTCTGTCTCTTTTGCAGACCATCAGAAAGATGGCATGCTGGGGGCGTTACAGGCATCTTCCAAGCCCACAATTGTCCCCTCTTCATCTTCAGCATATTTCCCTGGGCAGCTACCAAATAGTTAATCCAACACCTGTTATTTCTTACTGATAGTTTAGAGATGAGAGCGGTTTAACAGTCCATTAACAACACCATCAAGTTCTTGTTCCTGTTAGGTCATTTCGATCCTTTATAGTACTGCTGCCATTTACAAACTGAGGGGTCTGATAAAGATTCTAAGTAAATGGTATTTTTATTCTGTGAACAGAATGTTTCAAAAAATATCACTTAATTTTATCAGGTTCTTCCCAGTTGGTCTGAATAAGGGACACCCTAATGAAAAATACACCCTGCAAAGGAACAGTAGTAATAAGCTGAAGAAAGCTTGCGAGTCATGCTGTCGCTTTTATTAGTAAAACAATTCTTAATTCGCTAAGAATTGGGAGAGCTTCCACCTGTGATCACTATCTTTTACATTGACGTCCTTATACTACTATTAAAGGTTCCCATTTTTTAAAAGATTTATTTATTATGTACACAGTGCTCTGCCTGCATATACAACTGTGGGCCAGAAGAGGGCATCAGATCACATTATAGAGGTTGTGAGCCACCATGTGGTTGCTGGGAATTGAACTCAGGACCTCTGGAAAAGCAGCCAGTGCTCTTAACCTCTAGCCACTCCTCCATTTTTTACATTAGTTTTTGAGGCAGGATCTCTATTATGTAGCTCAGATTGTTCTGGAACTTGCTTGGTATGTAGACCAGGCTGGCCTCAAACTCAGATCCACCTGCCTCTGCCTCCCAAAACCTGGGACTAAAGGTATGTGCCACCATGCCTGATGCATGTATTTTAATTTATTCTTTTTCCTCCCTACTCCTCCTAGATGGTCTCCACCTCCCTATCCACCCAATTTCATGTTCTTTCTTTCTCAAAGAGGGGGAAAATCCAACAACAAGAAAAAAAAAAATCTAAACCAAAGCCAATGGCGGCCACTTTGTGCTAACCAGCTACTCCTGGGCATGGGCGTGTGGAGTTTGGTTGATATACCACCAGTGACACTCTTAAGTACTGAAACATTTTTTGATCTATGAAATAATTTTTATATAAAAATAATGTAGACAGTATATTTACATAATGGAAGTGCTTTAGTCATCTGAGCTAAACAGGATTTTGACATGATACAAATCTTCAGTGTAATAGCATCATAAACATTCATAGTACTTTTTAGACTATCAGTGTTAATAAAGCAGGAAAGTGAACTATTGGAAGTTACAACTTTCTCATTACTAAAAACTTCCTTGGAAATTAAATCATTTCAAACACATACACACACAACCTTTACGGTGGGAGCTGGATAGATGGGACAGTAGTTAAGGTCTGCTCTTACAGAGGACCCAAGTTCAGTTCCCAGCACGCATGTTGGAGTGGCTTAAAATAGCCTGGAACTCTGGCTCCTGAAGATCCACTGTCATCAGCAGACACCACACTCATGTGCAAATACCTGTGTATGGACACACATACAAAATACAAGTTTTAAAATCTGAAACCTATCATCTTAGAGGTCCCATTTTGCTTTCTTGTTGACAACAACCCAACGAAAATTAAAATCCCTGTAAGACCCCAAAATCCTATTTGTAAAATGCTAACAATCATGCGATAGTTTAAAAGTTTCAGGGGGCTGAAGAGGTGGCCCAGTGGCTGACTAGCACTGGCTACTCTATTTCCAGAGGACCTGGGTTCCATTCCCAGCACTTACATGGCAGCTCAAAGTTGTATGTCACCCAAGTCCAAGAGACCTGATGCCCTCCTCTGCTCTCTGAGTGCATCAGGCATGCCTGTGGTGTCTACATACACATGTAGGCAGAACACTTATACCCATTAGAGAATATTTTCAAGTACTTCACACAGCTGAATACATGGAGATTGTGGCTTGTCAGCGTCACTAGGGCCACGGGAAGACAGGGACCTTGAATCTCACTTTCAGGATGCTGGCAACTGCTAGCTATCGTCAACAAGGGGCGTGATAAAAGTGTAGTGATGGTAAGAATATTGTTCCAACTATTTGAAAGCACTTATTCTGGGAAGAAGTCTCCTGTCAGGCTGGACTGTTGTAAATACTGTGTAGTACGCATAAGGGGCTGTGGCAGGCAGATGTGACATATATAGCTTTTTAGGAGATATTCTACCCCTATTTATAAACACACATTCCTAAGATAGGCAGCTTATTTCCACAGCAAGCTGTCTCTGTGCTAAGTGTCCATGCACATAGATATCTATGTGCTCTACCTCTTCAACTTTTGTTTGAATTTATTTTTTTTGTGGTGTACATTGTACATGTGTCAATAATCAAAATGTTGCTTTAATGTGATTTCTAAAAACTGTGATCTTTGTTAATAAAGTACTGAAACTTGGGAGCTTTATATGCCAGAAGGATGTTTAGAAAATAAAAAGACTGCCCTGCAGAGTCTGTGCTTAGGTAATCAACTACTTCCAGTTCACTTGCAAACTTTGCATTTTTAGCCTCAGGGTTTTTTCTTTTTTTGTTTTGGTAAAGTGAGGGCAAGCAAATGGACTACAGAGAAGGTAAGATAAGGTAAGATTTGTTACTATAAAAATGCTTATGGTAACAAAGCCCAAACAAGCCTCACAGGGACTCACAGATCAAGACTTTTTTAAAAAGAAAAAAATCATTAAAATATTTAATTTTATTAACAGAATATTTACATTTTGAGACCTTATTTAATCGTAGTGAATGCTCCAAGTTTAAAAAGCATTAGGCAGTAACCACACACAAGATGAAAACAGTGTAAACTATACAATACTTTATGTACAATTTTTACAAAGTAACACTTTTTAAATAATATAACTGGACACAAAAATATACACTTTAGAGAAATTCACATCAGTAATTGTATAAAGCTCTCTTCTAGGGTCCTGAAAATTTAGGACAAACATTAGCTCTGTAAATAAAGTGTTACTGTGACAGTCCTGAAAGGCCACTATATATATTTATCTACATATAGATATCACATTGACATTTTCAAGGCTACCAGCTTTACTATATAGTTTTTAGATTATGTATTCAAGTGTTGAGGTCCTTATGATTATGCAACATCAAAGGAATAGTGGTATAAGAAGCAGAGAATTTTAACAAATGGAGCCAGAACACAGCTGTATAGGCTCTGTATAGGCCCAACTTAAATTCTAAGTGGCTGGTATCTTCATACTTCAAAACAGTGGTGAATGTCTTAAATAAAATGATGGCAAACAAGCTCAAAACATGATTCTGATTTTCTACAATTTTCACAAGTTTTTGTTGTTTTAAATGCAAACAATTCTTTACCATTTCTTTATTCTAGTGCATCTGCATTAAGGCTTTGAATTATTTGGCCCAAGATTTTACAATGTTAAGATCTGACTCGGGCTTTTACAACGTTAAAGCGAACAGGTCCGTGACCATCCTGCCTACTGTGTCACTGAGTCAGCGCTTGCAGGTAAAGGCTCAACAGCTGAGGAAATGGCAGCAGAGACGTGCTGACAGCGGAGTTACATATATAGCTTTAATTAAAGATGTGTGATCAAACAGTTCAGTGGCAAGAGAGTGGTGGTAATAAACAAAAGGTTTCTTTTAGAAAGAAATTGTAACATCTTTGGAAAACTGTCCAGTTCTTTCTTTAGTTCCCACGGAGTTCATGCAGATATTTCCTAAGACAATCTTAAAGTACTTTGTAGATGCAAATGGAATGTACATCCAGAACTACAGGCGAAAACTAAGACCTGGGTGCTGAAAGAAGTCCTCCTGATTCGGTCATCACACATTTGTGTCCTGGAGCAAAGGTTCTTTGGCCTCCCCTGGCGCTTGTGTACTGTGAGGATGGCTGTGACTACCACAGTGCTTTCTCCAACTGCTGGACCTTAAACTTAAATTAGTATGTTCTGGAATAAACAAGGCAACGAGCAGAGCCAGCAGTACTGAACAGGCTCCAAAGAGGAAGGGGGGGCCAGGGATGATGGAATTCTGAGGAAGAAACAATAATTAGAATTTTTTGCACAGACCCCACCCAACCCCTGATAACTGCTCAGCAACTGCTTGCTTGGATTTTTAATGACTTCATTAAAGCAACAGCTATAAAATACGTCACTTTTCAGGAGAAAAGGTATCCTTATTATTGCAAAAATCCTGCCCATAAAAACT
Source organism: Acomys russatus (assembly GCF_903995435.1). Lineage (NCBI taxonomy): Eukaryota > Metazoa > Chordata > Mammalia > Rodentia > Muridae > Acomys > Acomys russatus. The sequence goes on from NC_067159.1 coordinate 18,564,409, forward strand.
GACAAAGTAAATTAGACAACTGTGCTTTTAGCACAGAGCCCAAAAACAGGTGTTCTGTGTGCTTCCACTGAATCTGCTATTCCCCGAAGACAAGAGACTTGGAGTCGAGCAAAACTACACACATATTTACACACCTTTAGAATCAACACCATTTTGTCTCAAAAACACGATATTGCTAACCACAAAAATAAAACAGACCAAACAGATTTTTACTTTAGCCCTAAATCACATTTATTGTGAGCAAAGCCCTCCTACTGTTTTTCTTGTATGTAGCCTACGACATTAAATAGGCATGGCTGGAATAACTCTTGCTTAATCAAGGAAGTTAAAGAGCTGCTTGTACTGGCTCAATGGTCCATGTGGTTTGGCATTGGTAATTTCAGTTGGGAAATAAAGCAAGTCAACAAATGTATGCATAACCGACTCACTCCGTCTACAGATGCAAGACGCCTGTGACGCTATACAAGTCAGAAGAAAAGCAATAGTATGGAATGGAGAAATGGCTGACATGCCAACATAGGCTTTTAAATGATTTTTCACTCTTAGAGGAAGCCGTATGCACAGCCAATTTTGCAAGGTAGTGCCTAGAAGAATAGTCTCTTAGGCTTTAATTTTTAATATTACTTAAGGTCTATTCATGCTATAACCAGACTGGAGGCTCTCTCTCAAAACACCAGAAACAGTTTTACGTAAAAGCTTTTGTTTTCAAAAACATCCTATAATCCAGCCAAATAAATAGAACATTTTAACATGTGAATGAAGAGTCAGTCACCTGTTCAAAGTGATGCTGAGGGCTTGTGTTTGTCCCCAGGTCTGTTCCTGTGATTGGCAGTTCTTTAAGTTCTACATGGAAAATGTAGAAAATGAACCCATAAAGGGCTGGTCCCAGACCATTGCACAATCCTCGGATTCCCGTTATCATTCCTTGAACAACACCTACATGTTTAAAGAAATAGAACATTATCGTTTAAGTTTTTTTTCATTTATTATAATTTATTCAGATTACATCACAATTGCCCCTCGCTTGTATCTTCCTGTTCCCCACACTCACATTATCCTTTTCCTACTCTTAAAAAACTGCAAATGTGAAATCAATCTACATGGAGATTTTTAATGTTACTAGTAGCTTACTTTAATGGCATTAAATGCTACTGAGAAGCCATTAGTTACTGCAAAAGCACTTGGCTTTTGGCTGTAAACAAGTCAAGAACTAATAAGAACATTAAAAATCATTCCACACAATTTGCTACTTGGTGATACTACTGAGTTTGATTTTCAGTTTCTCTAGAATCATTCTAAGTGAAAATGTGACTTGTTTTTACCACAGGCTTTCCATGCCTCATTTATCTCGGTGAACACTGCTCCTTTTCTCTTACAGCCAAGTACAGGACCCTCATCATCTATTAGAATAACAACAAATGAATGTTCCTGCCACAAAGATCGTTGTGTTTACTCATGTCTTACATCTACAGATGGTTGAAGCTATGGGAATTTTATTAAAGGCTTATGATGAACCCTAAGGTACCTATCACAATAGCAAAATGACAGTGGTAAATTAAGACACAAATGTACGGTGTCCAACACAGGCTCGTGTGTTGAGTGCTCAGTCCCTTTTGGTAGTGCTGCTTGGGGGTGAGTCCTTGGAGGTGTTTCTTCTTAGCTACTCCCTGTCAGCCATTATGGTTAGTAGCTCCTGCTTCATGTCCCTGCTGGCATAACCCTCCCTCTGGGCCCACAGGCAAGGCCACGCAACCACGGACTGAGCCCTCTGAAAACAGTGGCCCAGATAAATCCTTCAAGTTATTTCTGTTGGGTATTTTGTCACAATACAAAAGCTAATGCAGCCAAAGATTGAATATTTAAAAAGACAAGTGACTAATAGTCACTAGAAATTAGTGTCTCAGAACCTGTGGACCATAGGCAGCAAACTTCAAACACTACTTTAAAGATACACTTGGCTTCAGTACTTGTGCAAGAGAAATCCATGGATACAATAGTCTGTTCTTTTAAGTAACGTTAACAACTCACCCTGTTGGTCAGCATCAGCAGTTCGTGAAACAAGAGCACTAACAGCTGGAAAAGTAATGCTAGACATGGCTGCTACTGCCCCAGCAGCCCACATCATCCTGTAATCAAAGCAGCAAAACAAAAATTAATACTGCGTCTCCATTTTTCCTGTTAAATCAAACCAAGTCATCCTGACTGTGCAATGCCTGTGATGCAGAAAAGGGATGTATGCTTTCCCTTCCTCTTAAGTGGCTCTGGGCAAGTCATTTAAAGGTATATTCCATGTATTCTAGAAGCAGCAACTACTTGCTTACAAAAATGTGTGATACTTTGCTGTAAGATTGGGTTGTCAAGTTCCAAACCCATAATATATATGGAATATCCTTCGTGTGGGCAGTTGAGAAGTTATGTTGAGGATTATACACAAAAGTAATAAACATCAAGTATTTTTAAACACTGGAACCAGCAATCCTCCAATGTCCCCATGGATTTGTACTCAATTTAAAGATCACTGATTGGCTGTCATCTCAGAAATATAAATAAGTAAATAAGGTAGATGTTCCTGGCTTCTTGTCTGAAAGTAACACATTTGCGGGCACCTCCGCAAAGGCTAGACTGGAAAACACAGCACCCACTAAGACACATTGTTAGCGTTTACTAATACCCAAGTCCAAAGCAGAGTTGGGCAGCCCAACACCACCCATCCTGTGGGACTCCGGCCTGCAAGAAATGTGAGCCGCTGAAGCTGGAGAGTGAGTGTAGAGGTTAAGAGTACTGTCTGCTCTTCCAGAGGTCTGAGTTCAATTTCTGACAAGCACATGGTGGCTCACAACCATCTGTAGTGTGATCTGATGCCCTCTTCTGTACATGCAAATAAGCACTCACATATAATAAATAAAATCTTATAAAGAGAAAGAAGGCAGGCTGATCCGGGTTGTGAAGCCAGGATGGAAGTAGGTGGACTGTGCTCATTCCCCACTTGCCAGCGAAGAACACTGTTTTGTTGTTGTTGGTTTGGTTTTTTGGGGGATGGGGAGGTGGGTGGTTGTTTTTCCTTTAACCCGTAAAACAAGCTATATAATAAAGCTGTCAGGGTGTTCTTGCCACAGGGCTTTGTTGCTGCACTGTTTCCTAGTAACAAACTGATTAGATTAAATGCTCCTTAGAGATTCAATAGCTTGATAATCTCATGGGGGGAAAAACAGTATGTAGCCTTAAGCTACCCCAGAATATATAAATATATGCAGGAAATCGTTCTATGGTTTAAAGCACAGCAAGAAATAGATTCAAGTCACTAGCTTAGCAGGAAAGGGCAGAGCTGGGCACACCTGCAGTCCTAGCACCTGTAAGGCTGAGGCAGTCTTAGCTAGAAAAAGAAAAGGAAAGGGGGTCAAAAAAAGGAATATGTTTCAAAACAAAACAAAACAAAAATCTAGCACCAAAAAAACAATTTGTAATGGGGGTATGGCTATGTGGGCTGCCATGACCCAGTGGATGAACCCACTTCCAGTACATGCACACATGGGCAGCTCTGATCGGATTCTGGGTTAAATTCACACACAAGAGGCTAGGAGATTAGGAGAGATGTGTTGGAGAGTCAGAAGAAGATCAGGACACAGGTAGTAGAGGTTTGATATAATCAAAAATATAGCATACAAGGAAATAAAATTTTCAAAGAATATTTTAAAAAACTAGGAAAACGAACATTATGATATTTATACCTACCAAGGTTCTGAACCAAAGCCATACCATGCCAGCTGCAATATTTGAAATCCCAGACCCAATAAGATGGTGTTCTTATTTCCAATTGACCTCATGAGTAAACTCAAGACTATGGTCTGAAAGACAAACAATTATCACAAAGGTTTTTTTTTTTTCTTTAAAAAAAAAAAAATATATATATATATATATTTATTTATTTATTTGCAGGAATTGGTTCTCTCCTTGATAACAAGCACCTTTAACCACTGAACCATCTTGCTAGCCCACATGACAGTTTTTAAAGAATATTTAAAAAGGTGGTGTCTTTGCTCTAATCAAGTGCCTTCTACATGGTGTGGTTCCTCAGCAGTAATTGCCAACTAGCTCAGAGCTCAGTTCCAGGCTGACACATGCAGCGTCAGAGCTACACTGCCCCAGTCTCACTTTCTATGCTCTTAGTACACTTGCCACGAGGACCAACACTGGCCAAGAACTCTGGCCCCTGATGGAGATGCCCACAGCCTTGAAGGAAAGCTCAAGGCCAGGTGAGCCCTAGTAGTGGTTTGGATGAGAATGGGCCCCATCCACTCATCTGTGTTTTATACTTGGTCCTCAGTTGGTGGAACGGTTTGCAAAGTATCAGGTATGGCCTTGTTAGAGGAGATGTGTCACGGGGTGTGTAGGCTTTGGGATTTCAAAAGCTCCACCATTCTCAGTGCTTTCTTGCCTGCGTGAGACCAGATGTAAGCTCTCAGGTACTGCTCCAGCAATGTGTCTGCCTACCAGTTGCCATGTTCCCCACCATAATAGTCATCAACTCTAGCCCTCTGGAACTGTAAACCCCAGATTAAACTCTTCTATAAATTGGTCTGGTCATGGTGTCTTATCACAGCAATATAAAAGTAACAAAGATATACATCAACGCTATCCTATAGCCCAATAATAACCCGTAACTTCATCTACATCTGCTGCTGAAACCATGAGGATTCTAGGAACTATGAAGTATGATTTGAGAAATTTATATTTCAGAGCATAGACTTTGAAAAAAACAGGATAGGCCACAATCTTTGAGTGGAGGTAACAGCAGCAATTTTAGAATTCAACACTGGAAATAAATGAAGCCTCTATATGAAGCTTAGAGCAGTGCCTGGAACATAGGAAGCGTTTAATAAATGGTTTTATGAGCCAATGGATATTCCTCTGTTTCACACCTAGCTGAAATGCAGCAGAGATTGGGGTGTCAAAAATAACTTTGCTATTCTAACTAAAGCTGAGCAAATGGTACAAAATAGCTAATAAGTCTATAGAAGTGGTGCCATAATCAGTCTCATTACTTTCTGACTTATCAAATAATTGCAAAGTGTAAATTAAACCTTTTGTTTTCTTTCTTTTGTTCTTTCTTTTTTTGGTTTTTCGAGCGAGACAGGGTTTCTCTGTGTAGCCTTGGCTGTCCTGGACTCGCTTTGTAGACCACGCTAGCCTCGAACTCACAGAGATCCTCCTAACTCTGCCTCCCCAGTGCTGGGATTAAAAGAATGCACCACCAGGCCCAGCTTTGTTTGTTTGTTTGTTTCAGGAGTAAGGTGAAATTCCATCATTTAACATCTTATGAGGCTTGGTCATACATATGCTAGTAAAAAGCAAAGTTACCTCTAGAAAGCAAAGTTACCTCTAGGCGTGTGATGAGTCAGTTCTGAAACCTGAGGCTGAGTCAGGAGAAGAGCTGGCCTGTGCGTGAGGCCAGCTTAGGCTACAGCTGAGCTCTAGGCTAACTTGAGTTAGACAGCTTCAAAAAGGTTCCTAGGGCCGGGCATGTGGGGCATGACTGTAATCCCAGCACCCGGGAGACAGAGGCAGACAGATTTCTGTGAGTTCAAGGCCAGCCTGGGCTACAGAGAAACCCTGTCTTGAATTCTCCCCCTTTAAAAAAGAAAAGAAAGAAAAAAGGTTCCTAGAGGCTTCTCAGATGAGAACCCAGTACCAGCAGAGAGGGCTCCTAGAGGGACCTGAGGACTCAGCTCTCTTCTCTAATACTCTGGTAAGTGAAGCGCATACAGGGAGGCCCCAGGCCTGCCCCTCTGTGGGCTTAGACTCTGCTAGGCAATCCACAAAATTCCCTGAGCAGCAGTCTGCCAGGAGACCTTCAACTCACTAAAAACCATCTGGATAAAGCTAGTATTTCTCAGTCTAACAGCATACAAGGATTGAACTTTTATTTCCTCTAATACAATTTCGTGTATGTTACTTTCTTTTAAGGCAATAAATGGCACACTTCCTATTGCTCGTGGGTAGACAATATTGCAGACAACTTATATATTAAAAGGACCGGAATGCAAAAACTTTATAGACCACATCAGAGGAAGACTTCAGTTAACCAAAGAAAACTTCTGAGTACACTCAAAACTGTTTTAGGTCTCATGCAGTCTGTATGTCCAGAAATGACAGTCTTGGCTCAATTCAATCTGGACTATAGAAGGATTTCTGGTTGTTAGATAAAAGTCAGCATTCCTTAGGAACTTGTGAAACATGTTCCACCTGCCAAAAGGAGTCACTTCCCTTGCCTCTGGCAGAAGGGATATATGTTTCACCATAGACGCAAACCAGGGTTGCAAATCACAGCTCATGCTGGCCTCCAGGCTCCCTCAGGCCCTATTCACAAGGCTCCTTGTAAGTCTCGGGAGTCCACACTAGCTTCCTGACCCGCACCGCCTTCTCTCCTGTAGCCACTCATCCTCTTATCTACTATGGTCTGTTCCCTCTCTTGCTATCTTCACTTCTCTAGTCCAGTCTGGTTATTTGTTTTTCTCTCTTTGCTCTGGACTCTTCAGATGCCTTTGGCTGTTCTCTCTCTTACATACAGTACAGACCTAATGGAACAGCCATTTCACAGTTTCTTTACTATGTATGCCCTGGCACACCCCGTGGAATTCAGTTTCTTTCTAGGAACGACAGGGGTAACGCTTAATGATTTTGGAAAGTATACACGAGACTACCCCCAAACACATCACTTGCATCTCGTAAGTTCTGCTTCCTCCACAGGCTCTAAAGCAGTGGTTCTCGGGCCTTCCTAGCGCTGAGACATTTAATACAGTCCCTTTTGTTCTGGTGACCCGAACCATACAGTTATTTTCATCGCTACTTCATAACTGTAATTTTGCTGTTATTATGAATCACAATGTAAATTCTGATCTACAGGATATCTGATCTGTGACCCTGTGGGGTCCTGACCCACAGGTTGCAAACCTCTGCTCTAGAGGTTTGCAAGGCAGAACATGGGCTCTCATCACTGCTACACCCTAGAGGAAGGAAAAGCGCTGCTAAAAGACAGATTCACCTTGATGCAATCCCCACACCCAGGTAAACACACAGCTCTTGAAGGGCAGGCTGTGGGCAGAGGCTTGCACTCTTCAGAAATGAAGCTGACACCTCCTGAACTCAGATCAGACATACCACCAAAACCTGCTTAGCAGCCCTTCATCCAGCATGGTTGGCTAATAATTGTGGGTTTACAGAATTCATGATTTTTCTCAATTTAAAAAGCCAGGAGGGATCAATAAATCCTAATCCCAGGAAGGGTTTGATAAGAGACCTTGGGTTCACCCTGCCTCCAGTCCCAGCAACAAAAATCTTGTGCATTCCTAGCCTGTTTACAGACTTGCAAGTGACAGCAAAAGGTAGCATGTTTTCTTAAGTCCTTCAAGTCAGAAACAGAATCCAGAAACACTGGTCTCCTCCCTTCCTGAGGTCACATCCTGTGTACAGCTGCTAAGTCAGACTCACTGCAGAGAATCTCTCACACCCAAAGACCAGAGACCCTCTGCATCAACAGTCACTGTTTACCTACTGGGCCTCACTCAGCAGCCCTCTTTCCCTTATGCAGAGCAGCAGTACCTAACAGGCCTCTCTGCTTTCTTACTCATCCACCAGGAGCCCCCCAACCCCTGGAACGCTATTCATATTATTAAACCACTTAAAATTTTCTTCCTCCAGCTATTTCTACAGCTTATTCTACATATCCTTGGCCAAATGCCACCTTGCATATCAAGGACTCTCCCAATTTCTCTTACTAATAAAAGTTTTCCCCAAGTTTCTCTACCATTTCTTTCCTTTCTTCGAAGTTATGCTGGAAACATGATGTTTCCAACAACCTACCTACATCATGCTTCTTTCCCTAGAACATAAACTCTAGACTGGAGGGACCAATAGTACCTGTTCAGTAATGTAGACATTCAGGGAGCACTTGTTGAAGAGTGAATTCACAGAGCAAGAAGGAGTCTTGATATAAATCAATAAACTGTCATTCATGTTATACATCACATATTCACTAATATGTATCCACCCCTAAAAAATCTCATAAATTACTAGCTATGCTAATATAATATTTGAACCTATAAATCAGACTTGTTTCTTGCCAGGCCCAAAGCCTTTAGTCCCAGCACTTGGGAGGCAGAGGCAGGAGGATCTCTGTGAGTTCAAGGCCTCGCTTGGTCTACATAGTGACCTCCAGAAGTCAGGACTACATAGAGAAGCACTGTCTCAAAACAAAAAATAAACAAAAACCAAAAAGCCCACTACCACGCCATCACTGTGAGGCTCAATTGCACGGGCCACCTTCTAGGCCAGCAACCTAACTATAGCAGAAACTCACCTGTGCAATGATGGACAGAATGCCAAGGACGGCTATAAAGGCCGCCACACTTTCTGGAGAAAATTTCATTATCTAGAAAGTTTCCAAAACAAGTAAAGTTAATGAAAAAATAAGCACAACCAATGTATAATAGTGTAACTACTTGTATATTAACACTAAAGGCTAGAAAAAATACTTATCAACAATTTTTAATTCTAATTTTAATTTACTTATACACAAAAGATTCTTCATAAAAATGACTTGCTATATGGAAACACCTTCTTATACATAATAGATCTCTTTAATTTGGCCACACTAAGCTAGCAGGCACCCAAAATCATTTTAAAAATAACTGCAACATGAGGTCCTGGGTTTCACCCCAGTACCAAGAACGTGGAGCAGAAATAAGTACTCTTAACAGGAGATAGAATTCTTGTTGGCTATTGTTTATATAGTATTGTATTCGGAGGGATTTTTCATCAATTTATACAAACTAGAGTACCTGGGAAGAAAAAACCTTAACTGAGAAGATGTCTTCATCAGATTGGTCTCTATGTAAATCTGTGGGGACACTCCCTTGATTAATGACTGATGTAGGAGGGTCCAGTGCACTACAGGTGGTGCCACCCTGGAGCAAAGTGGTCCTGGAAGGTGAGAAAGGTAGCCAGCGGAACCTGCTGAGCAAGCCAGTAAGCAGCATTCCTCCAGTCTCTGCTCCACTTCCTGCTCCCTGCTTCTGCACTGATTTCCGTAATAAACCCTTTCCTCCCCAAGCTGCCTTTCGCAAGAATGTTTTATCACAGCAATAGAAAGTAACCAGGACAAGTATTCATTTCAAAGATGAATACAGCTCCGTGGAAAAGGAATACTGTTTTAGGGTGCTAACCCTGACAAATCTCCCTCAGTACGATGCTCTTACCTGTCTGAGGTATAAGAAGAAGCTGGAGTACTGGCCCGCCTCTGGTAGGTAGGAGAGGAACACCGTGATACAGATCAGCAGCACGATGGAATCTTGGCCCACTTTTTTTAAAGACTAGGAGAAACACCAAACACATGCTTCAATCAAAAACTCACACTTATAATTATTTCTCTTTTCATTTCATTCTCCTCAAACTAGTCTGAAAAATATTTCAAAATGAAAAAAAAAAAAAAAAAAAAAGTGATATTTAAAAAAAAACCCAGCTTATCTGGTAGTGCATGCTTATAATTGCAGAATTCCAGAAGCTGATGCAGAATGATCTAAAATATTGGACCATGTTGGTCTGCACAGTGAGACCCTGATTATAATAAATGTATAAATTTTAAGATACTTTCCCCCCAAAACAACCAGAGAGAAGTACTTATACTCCACTGAATCAAATATTTTCTTTTACCAAGGGGAAACTTACTGCAAAGGGGTCAGCCTGCTCCCAGGAAATGGGAGCTCCCCATGATGCTGGCCGCATCTTCTCAGGCAATGACTCTGGCACAGCAACAAGGATAAAACAGATGTCTAGCAGAGCAATTGCTGTGGCAAGGACCACCACCAAGCTGTCCCCATACACTCGTCCAAGGTAAGCTCCAATTGCAGGGCTGGTGACCAAGCTGGCAGCAAATGTTGCTGAAACCTGCAATCAAGAACAGAGAGTAGGGGATTACCTGGAACGCCCAGTCAGCACCAGCCTCCCTTACAAGCCAGCTGCAACTGCACTCTTCTGTGCTCTCTTTCAGAAGATCAGCAGGTCAGATTTTTGCGTAAGGAGATGGACTAGCCTCTCAAACTTTCTTTTAAACCTTGGAGCTTTTTGTGCAAAAATATCCTACATACAAATTCACAGGAAGAGACCAGCAAGCCAACAAGGAATTAAAAGGTGATTTAGTTGGAAAAAGGTGAGGGGTCCAGAGCACTACACGAATGCCCCTTCCTGTCAGTCACGCTAGTCCTCAGTACAGCATCAATCTCTTGTACCTTCTATAAACAGTCTGAAATCACTCACTGCTATAAGGAGAGTCAATTTTACTGTAATTTCTCTCATCAAAATTAAAAGTTTATTATGACACATATTCGGGGATAGCTGAAATCAAACTTAAAGACTTTGAACAGCAGGATTAGGAAGAGCAAAAACAGCTGGCACCGAGACCCTCTCTCAGCCTCAGGAAGCGAGTGAGGGCAAGCCTAACAAGAGCCAAAGATTACAAAGAACCCAGGAACCCCAACACAGCTGGGAGACCACACTGATGAACTGCAAATCAGCAGATGTGAATGCAGATAACACCTCATCAAAACCATGTTCTTCAGAGAACTAGAAATTAGAGCTGGTTTCCTACCTTGTGTGAGGCCCTATGTTCACTCTCCAGCACTCAGAGGAGAGAGACAGAAGAAATCAAACTGGAAACTTTACTGTTTTGATGCCATTTTGACTTCTGAATGTAATCAACATAAGTGTTTATTTGCACCTTTATGAATAATGTTACAATAAACTCAGGCTTCTACATCTCTTTACATCTATTTATTTATTATGTAGGTGATTGTGCGTGTGGACAACTTGTCATAGTTGGATCTCTACTTTTTACTATGTGGGACCCAGGAGTCAACTCGGATCATTACTCATTCTGATCCTCACAGGGAAAACACTCATGAATATAAACACTCATAAAGTAAAATGAAACAAAGTCTAAAACTGCGGCTCATCAAGGGCCCTGTCTCTCACAATTAAAATTTTAACAAGCTGTATCTCTTAATCCAAGCATCCATCAAGAGGCATTCACCTCTTGATAAAATGTAGTTTGTCCCAGACAAAGAAATAGTGCATAGCAACACGGATTGGGTAAATTCCAAGAGTGCACTAAGCTGAAATGCCTACCAAAGGCAAAAGCACATAGACTGTCTGGCCTAGCGTGCAGTGGGAACAGACGGATGATAAGTAGGTCTGAGAGCCTTCGCTGGGTCAATGGAGATGCTCTACAGACAGACAGCGGTGGTATCTGTCTCATCAGGGTGCAGGAACCCTGAGCAGGCGCAGAGCTCCAGCACCCGTGTGGGATACAGGGCATTTACTCTCACTGCTTCCTCACAGGAGCTCATGTTTGCAATGCAGTGAACAGAAGCCCAATCGGGGTCCTTTTGGGTTTCACCTCTCTCAATTCTACCAGCCTCTGGCCATTTCTTTCTGGAAGAGAGGACTACAAAGATCACTCTCTCCTTTCTCTAGATCCACACTATCTCTATGTCAGTATCATTTGCTGGGTTATGCTTTTAAAAGCTGGAAATTCTTCACTTGACCTTTAGTTGGTTAACCCTAAGAAGAATAAGCTGGAAAACTTTTGTTGTTTTTTCTTTTGAGTAAGGGTCTCACTATGTATGTGCTGGCCTAGAAAATGTTAGGTAGACCAGGCTGGCCTTAAATTAAAAGATATCTGTCTCCCTCTGCCTCCTAGGGTTAAAGTACGCAGGACCATACCAAGCTTGGGAAATTCTGTATTGTTTGCTTTTTGAGACAGGTTTCTCTGTGTAGCCCTGGCTGTCCTGGAACCAGCTATGTAGACCAGGCTGACCTTGAACTCGCAGAGATCCGCCTGCCTCTGCCTCCCTCCAAATGCTGGGATTAAAGGTGTGCCCCACCAATGCCCCGCTGGGACATTCTTAATTAAAAACTCTGACTAACCTTGCCTCGTGGTTTTCATCTATAATCTGAGCAGAGAAGCAGAAGCAAGCCAACATGGGCATAGTAAGGCTCTACGTAAAACAGAAAAAGGAAGGCCAGGCAGTGAAGGAGCATGACTTTAGTACCAGCACTAGGGAGACAAAGGCAGGCAGATCTCTGTGAGTTCAAGGCCAGCCAGGCTGCACAGAGAAACCATGCCTTAAAAATAAATAAATAAATAAATAAATAAATAAATAAATAAATAGAAAGAAAGAAAAAAGAAAAAGGTTTAGGGAATATTTAGTTACTTTAATATAACCCAAAGCTCTAACTGTATTATTGTGATGGTTGTACAAGTTTACTAAAATTACACATAAGATGGATGGATCATAAGTATACTTCAATAAAGCTTTTTTTTTTTTAAACCCTGGCTATCATCAGCTCCATTATGATTTAAAGGTTTAACCCCACAACTAAAACCACTAGTAACCCTATCTCAAAAAACCAAACCAAACCAAGCCAAAGGGAAAAAATGAAACTCAAAGTCAATTACTATGGTTATCGTAGCCATTTTATTTCTAGATTTAAGAGAACAGATTGTACTACAATTAGTCATTTTAACTACTGGTAAGCAACTGCCTATGAGAGACAGACAGACAGACAGACACACACTGTACGTGGCTCACAAAGCCGTAGAAAAGGTTTACCGAATTCTGAACTAGATGTTAGCCTCTTACATTTTAGATTAATTCAACGAGTCAATCAATGAGTAGTAATCTTACTTCCTTATTTTTAGGGTTCCATTAAAAATACTGACAAGACAAAATATAAAGTCATTTAAATTGTAATACCACTTATAGCTCTTGAATGGTAACTATCAAGATATGGTTCTAGGTATTCATGACGGTCTTGTTTATTTAGCCTAGATTAATTGATTAAAATATGCATCAGCCGCCTTAATTCTGAGATTAGAGACATGCCCCATCAGACCTTTGAAAAGACTTTTAAAGGCAATCTAATGAGTGGTTCTAAGTTTGCACTTATTGCAGAAATGGACGCTTAGAACAGGGCATTTTTCTGGAGGCACAAGAGACTGCTGGAAGGAATAAATATACATACCAGCCCATAAGCCATGCTTCTTTCATGCTCTTGAGTTATATCTGCTACATATGCAAATACCACAGAGAACGTCACTGCAAAAACCCCAGAGACAGAGATAACAGCAAAGTACCACCTAAGAATGGAAGGAAGCAAGGAAACATGGTCAGAACAAGCACCATGACTTAAAATGCTTCTTCCTGTCTATTAATTACAGTAAGAGCAACTCATTTCAGCCACAGCCTGTCTAGGACAATGCATGAATTAATCCACCTATATGTCCTAGGCCAGTTACTATGAAAGCATAAAGAGAATAAATACAGCATTTAAAATTAGGTAATATTTTCTGGTACCTCTTTAACCTGAACTATTAAACTGTCAAGGGCTTTGCTGTTTCTATTAAGAACAGCAACAAACTAAAAGTGAGTGTGATCCATCACTATTTTCCACCTAAGTACCATACATAAACAAAATTAATTTATAAAACAAACAAGTCACTGCATATTTGTGAGCCTTTATACACAGGTTACATGTTTTCCTTCAGTTATTTTCAGCTCTTCAATTGTTGGCAAAACAAACTCTTTGCACTGAAGAAACCTGAATAGCAGTGTTGATAACATTAAGACAATTACTACAGAGAATAAAGCAGGGCTGGGGAGGTGGCTCAGTGGGCAAGCAGCTTGTTGTACAAGCATGGAGAACTGAGTGCAGACTCTCAGCACCAATATGCAAATGTAAAAAGCTGGGCACAGAGGGAAACATCTCTAACCCCAGCAGCCAGTCAGGTCAGGTGCAAAGAGTGTGCTCTCTAGGTTCAAAGACTCTTCCTTCAAAATCAGGATGGAGAAATAACTGCCACTAACAGCCAAAACTAATCTCTGGCCTCCACATGAACCCAGATGGGTGAGTGTACACACGCACACACATTTTCTCTCTCTCCTTTCTCTTTCTCTCATTTACTCAAAAAGAAGGGGCAAGAGATATTTTGAAAGGCAAGCTGCATTTTATTTAAAATGACTCCAAAGTAGTTAGCAAAGAATAGTAGGTGCCTATTGAAATGGTGACGTTTAGTTTCTTAAGTTATGCTTAATCATTACAGACTTTTACATTATCATTACATCAGGACTCACTCCTTTCCAAAATACATTTTTTGTGTATCCTTTAGATCCCTTCAGTAAGATTTCATTTGCATCTTTAGTATATTCAAAGGCTTGGTTTTTAAAGTCGGTACCTAACCAATGAGAGGAGACCTTCCACACACCCCCTAAATCTTTCTAGACACTCACTGGAAATAGTCATCTACACCATGGAGTAAACACAACAGTGGAAAATAAATGTACAGACACACAACTATTACCCCACTAGTTTTGGGCACTTTGTAAGTACAAACGTGTCCTCCTTTTCTCTAAGTGAAAAATAACACTCATACCCTTTTTAATTTTTAGGACACTAACTGACTCTGTAGCCTTGTTCTGGAACTGACTCTGTAGAACAGGCTGGCCTAGAACCCTCTTGCCTCTGCCGCCTGAGTGCTGGACTAAAGATGGATGTCACCACCCCAGCTATAATCCTAACTTTTATCACAGTGACTAAGAATGCTCCTCTAGCTGAAGCATGGTGAAATCTGACCAAAGATACATGTTATGTACTAAAAGCTCGATTTAAAAGAATGGCAAGCCGGGCGTGGTGGCGCACACCTTTAATCCTAGCACTCTCGAGGCAGAGGCAGGCGGATTGCTGTGAGTTCAAGGCCAGCCTGGTCTACAAAGTTGAGTCCAAGACAGCCAGGGTGACACAGAGAAACCCTGTCCCCCACCAAGAACAAGAAGAAGGAGGAGAAAGAGGAGGAGGAGGAGGAGGAAAAGGAAGAAGAGGAGGAGGAGGAGGAAGAAGAAGAAGAAGAGGAAGATGAAGGCGGCGGCACTGGAGGCTGACTGTAAACCAGCACTCTTAGGGAGGCTGGGCAGGATTCAGAGGCCAAGTCCATCTGTGCTACACAGCAAGATCTTGCTGCAAAAACATAGTTTAAAAAAAAAAGGCAAACCCCAACAAAGTTAGCAGCCATACTTTGCATGGTGCCACCTAAGGTTGACACGATGGCTGGGCCTTCAGTAATGCTAGACTGCAGAGAGTAAGAGTGGCAAAAAGAACTCCTGCTCACTGTAACTTACACTCAGGCTCTAGACTGTGTGACTCCAGAATCTTTTTTATATGAAAGAAACAAACGGATTTTGAGCAGCTGTCATTTTGGGCTTTACTAATAAATCCATCCCTAATGAATACAGACAGTGATGAACTCTACTTAGGAAAATAGAAAGTTAGCATCTCTCTCCAGTCTCTAAAATATTGTTCTCAAATTTGGGTTATGAACAGGTCCAACCGTAGCATCTAATCCCAAACCCTCACGAATATCACTTAGGTACTGTTTTCCCCCATTTGAGCTTTCTTATCCGAGTCAAAAAATAAATATACTAAAGAATAAAAATGACACAGATGAGTAAACTTCCCAAGAAAAACAGAAGCATTAAGAAAGCAATTAACAGACAGGTATGGTAGCACATGCCCTTAATCCCAGCACTTGGGAGGCAGAGGCAGGCGGATCACTGTGAGTTCAAGGCCAGCCTGGTCTACAAAGTGAGTTCAGGACAGCCAAGATAACACAGAGAAACCCTGTCTCAAAAAACAAACAAATAAACAAAACAAAAAAGAAAGCAATAACACAAACAGTTACTTAGTTGCTATACAGAGCTGAGCATATACATACCATGGGCTGATCTTCATCAGAGGAATGGGAGCACATGTGAAAAACACTGTTAGCAGCAAGAATGATTTCCGGCCCCAAACATCAGAAAGAGCACCAATTAGCGGGGCACTGAGGAATGACAACAAACCCTAGAAATTCGTATTAAAAAAAAAATGTTGTATATTTATGAGCCAGCAATGAACCATTTTGCTATAACAACAAAAAACAAAAGCCTTTAAAGCAACATTAATTCTAGCATGGATAAATCATTTAGCTTTAAATAAACAGTAACTTTCCAAACATGATGGTGCACACCTTTAATCTCAGCACTTGGAAGGCAGAGGCAGTTGTAAGTTCAAAGCCAGTCTGGTTTACAAAGCAAGTCCAGAACAGCCAAGGGTACACAGAGAAACCCTGTTCTCAAATAGCAAGGAAACAAAACACAGCAAAAAACAACACACACACTCACATTTAGATTAAAAAAATAAATAAATAAATAAAATAGTATCTTATTTCTTGCCTACATATTGTTTTAAATTTTCTTTGGGTTGGCTAGGGAAATCATCTGTTGGCCTCAGTCTGAGTATTAACTATGAAATGCAAATGCACTTCCGCCTACAGGAACTAAAGCAGCAGTCCTGGAAGACCATCTCAGGCTACCTGTTTATACTGCCAAGTAGACTATCTGTCTATAAAAAGACTATACTGAGGCAGGGTTTGAGGGTAAAATTTTTCTTTCTCATCGCTATCCTTATTGCTTAAATTTGTATTGTTATATTTGACTGAAACCTCTGTAACAAGAATTCTAATATAAGGGGCTAGAGATGGTTCAGTGGTTAAGAGCACTGGCTGCTCTTCCAGATGACCAGGGTTCAAGTCCCAGGACCCACATGGCAGCTCACAACTATCTGGGATCTGACACTGTCACACAGACATGAATGCAGATACTACCACCAACACATATAACATAAAATAAAATTAATTTTTAAAAAGGAATTCAAATATAAAACTGGAAATATAAAGTAATTAAACACAGTTGCCTGTGTCTGAGTCAAATCTTATGTAAAACCCTGAGTCCAAAAAAGACTTAATACCTAAAATTATACTCTATCTAGTTATAAATACTTTATACCTCAGGGATTAAGCAATCAACATACAAAACTATAAATACCGAAGTACGCATGTATGGAGACATGCGCATATATACATGCAGTTGGTCATACCTTTACTCCTTGAATTAAGCCATTCATCAGAAATGTGTGTTTAGGGAAGGTTTCATGCAATACCTAAGACAATGAAAACAGCATATATTTTAGTCTTGGTAAAATGCCTACATTAACATTTCAAACAACCTCCCTCCCTCCATGCAATTCTTTTCTTTTCTTTTCTTTTCTTTTGGTTTTTTGAGACAGGGTTTCTCCGTGTAAGAGCCCTGACCATCCTGGAACTTGCTGTATAGACCAGGCTGGCCTCAAACTCAGAGATCCACCTGCCTCTGCCTCCAGGTGCTGGAATTAAAGGCGTGGGCCCCCTCTGCCCAGCTCAAACAACCTTTCACCATACAATCTAGTTTCATTTCATATGAATTTCCAGATTAGAATGGGGCTGTGGAATCTTAGAGATGGAGCAGCTTTCACTCAGGACCCTGCCTGTCTCTCTAAGGACAACAGGAGGACAGATACCACCAGTTTCTAAGTCAGGAACACTGGAAGCATCCTACTATGCACAAAGCAGCTCTCTGGTATTTGCTGGAGTTAATAATAATTATCTGGCTTCAAAATAGCAGAAGTTACAACTGGGGGATGTAGAGTACTTGATTAGCATGCATGAGGTCCTACATCAATCCCCAGTACCGAAAGAAAGAAAAAAAAGAAAGAAAGCACTGTTAGCTTGAGGTATCTTTTTCTCTTCTTTAAAAAGTCCTTAGTTTTTGTGTATGTATTGATCACAAGCTTGCTGGCACCTATGGAGTCCAGAAGAGAATGTTGGGTCTCCTGAAGCGGGAATTGCAGATGTTTTGACTGCCCAACTGAGGTGCTACGACCCAAACTAGGGTCTTCTGGCTGAGGAGGGTGCTCTTAACCACCAAGCCCTGTATCTCCAGCTTCTGGGACATCCTTCTGTTAAGTACAATAAAGACCCAGGGAGCTGAAGCTGGGATTCTGCACAAGTCCTCAAGGTGTAGTACTTCAGCCCTTAAACTGCTTTATCAGGACTGGAAATACAGTTCAGAGGCAGAGAGAGCGCTTACCTAGCTAGAAGCCCTAGATTCATTTTCGCAAACAGGCTTTCAGGGCAGGAATTTTGGAAATATCACTGAACAGATAACACATCCTAATTAATTGTCTCCCTAATGGCAGAGATAAAAGCCACCAAGAAGCTCCATGTTCTTATCAGGGCTAGCTGGGCAGTAGGATTTCAGGAGCACCTTCACATTTCCATTCTGTGTCCAGCTCCTATGTGAGCTGAGGCAGGAGAGTTCCAGAGCTCCAGGAGAGCCTGAGCAGCATAGCAGGAAGCCTTCAAGAGGAAGACTAAGCACCATACAAACTTACAGTCTGAATAGCTAATGACACATTTAAAGTAAATTAGCTGTACTTTTTTTTAAAGAAAAGAATCCCAAAATATAACTCTAAATATATCATTGAGAGAACTATTCTGATGGTTTGTTATAAACAAAAACCACTTATTTGAAGATGATTATGGCCTATGTATTCAAAGTAGCCTTGTTAAACATCAATATTTTATATATAAAAAGCAATGGTTATGTAGGTGTAGATAAATCTGCTAAGCAATTTATAGACTCTTGCCATCTACTTATGGAGTTACCTAATTTTTTCATGAACAATCTTTAAAGTTTCATGTGTATAAAATGATCAAGCTCATGACTATACATGCAAGTAAGCAAACTGCTTTAAAATTGGCTTCTAGGGGCTGGAGGAATAGTTTGCTGGCTAAGAGCTTTCAGTAGCTGCTCTTCCAGAGGCTCACAGCCATCTGTACTCATTTCCAGGAGCTCTAATACCTCTGTGCGGGCACCAGACATGCACGTGCAAAGGCAAAATACCCATGCATGTAACATTTGAGATTTTGTAAACTGCACACTGAAGCTAATTACTCTTTCCCAGATACAGACTCCTTCATAGAATCTCATTCTATCTCCTTTTTCTGCACTGACAGAAGAATATTAACTGTCACCCGAGCCGTTCAGTAAACAGCCTTCTACAATCCCAAATCTAGGAAAATGCAGGGAACGTCACTTTTAGCCATCATAGATCTTGCTCTCAAATAAAAGAAACTTGTCTTGGGAAAACAGAGCAACACAATTTACCTCAAAATAATTATGTTGAGTAATATGAGCCCTAGATTTCAACTTCCCTAAGCCTACCAGTGTAAAAATCCCTCCTCTCTATCTAACAGTGGTGATTAAGTCTCTGCGTGGACACATCCAATTGGGCAGGCCCATCCACACACCTGTGCCACACCTCTAGGTAAGGGACACTTATGGGTTGGAGGAGGTAGTAAAAGTAGTAAGTATAGGTCACTTCTTAAGAAACGATCAGTTAGTATTGGTTAACCAAAAGAAAACAGGCCATCTTTACTGCCATAGAAAAGTGGTATACACATTAAGATTACTTACCACCAATGTGGGTGCTGTCAGTAGTCCCCAAGCAAAAAACTCCAAAAAGATGACAATCACCGCATGATAAACACTAGGGGAGCCTATTCCTTGAGGCTGTAGAAAGACATATTTTCAAAAAATTAAAAAAAAAAAAAAGTAGCAGTGTATTCCTGAATAACCAACAATGATGATGGTATTCAACACTTACTGATTAAGAACATACAGGCACACACTACCTTAACAGTGCGGATAGTTAGTCTAAACTGCTGCTTTGGACTCTTTAACTGATTTTAATATTTCAGACGAGGATGTGTATGTAAACAAACATCACAGGCATTTTGTCATAACAGAGAAAAGCTAGCACACACATACAGCTTAAGAAGAAACTCCAGGGGTTAATAGCACTTGTTAACTTGTTACCTTCCAGGTGCCTGGCTTTGATTCCCAGCACCCACATGCTGGGTAACAACCACCTGGAATTCCAGGTCTATGGGATCCCACACCCTCTTCTGGCTTCTTCAGGCACCAGGCACATATGTGATACAGACACACATACAGGCAAAACACCCATGCATAAAATAAAAATAAATAAATCTTAAAAATAAATATAAATAAATCAGTGGATGGGTAGGAAGAAGCAACTGCTCCAGAGCCCAAGTGGACACACAATGAATGCCACACCACAGTATATTACTTTAGGTATAGCAATTAAGCTCTTTTTTTTTTTTTTTTTAATCCTAAGGCATAACAGAGTAGTTGGTATATAATATCTAATGCATATAACCTGATCCCTACTGACAACAGTCATGGGGTTGCTAGGTGACTTAGTGTAGCCTACACACAGTCCTGGACTAACAATGGCTCAACTTACTGTTTTCAACTTTACAACAGAACAAAGGCAATACATACACATTCAGAAAAAACAAGACTTCAAATTTTGACTTCTTTCCAGAGCTTGGGATATACAGCATGACACTGGGCAGTGGCTGCAAGCCACAGCTCCCCAGGCGGCAATGTAATCAAGGCCTAACAATAAAAGTTCAATAGTATACCCAGAAGTGAGTACACTGGATGATACTGCCTAAAAGAGCCCAGCCTCTCAATAGTGTGCTATGAGCCACAGTGCCTTCTGGTCAATTTTACTTATGGAAAACAAAAATATTAGTGTTTGATTTGTATACATATTGGTATTCTTGTGTGTCCAGGGCTGCATTAAAATCCCTCAGGAGAAAAGCACCTGCAGTAGACAGTGCCAGGAGCACCCCTCCAATGCACCACTTTCCCTCTCAGTGGGAAGGATACGGCCATCCCACCATGTAGAGCAGCAGGTTACAGTATCTGGATACCCACAAACTGAACTCATTAAGACCGTAAAACTAAAACTTACAAATAGCTAAGCAAATCCTAACTGTCATCAATATTGAGGATGGAACCTAATTTCAGGACTAGTTTTAGGGTCACAATGTCTCACTATTTTAAAGTAATCTCCAACAACAACAAAATAATTTCACATAATGGATTTCCTAACTGCTTTTATACCTTGAGAAAGTCAACCCACTATGAAGGATAAGCAATAACATCTACTTTCAAAAGGACAAAACCAATTTCAAGGATCTTGACGCTCCCTAACTAAAAGCATCAACTCCTCAATTTTGGAGGCTAAGCATCAAGCCCCGGGCCTCACACATGCTGAACACGTGCTCTACCATCAACCTTAAATCTTATTCTTATTGATAAACTGAAACAACATTAACGACAGCTTGTGCTTTTAAATAATTGAACATTTTAAATTATATGTATTTGTCAGAATACTACTTCAGAAAAGCTATAAAACTTCAAACTTCTGGCAGCTAGAAGCAAATTAAACTACCTACAATAATCTGCAACTTTTGGCAGATATCATTATTAAATTGGTAAGCAGTACTCCTGACTATATTTGTTTGAACAAAATATATCATCTGAAAAAACTGCTTGCTAATTTATCCACATACACCCATCTAAAGCCAATACTGAAGAAGCATAAGCTAGGAAGGTACTGCTTACACATACCTACCACAAATAGTGGAGCTGGTACTCCATCCCAAGAGATTCTGGGGGTTTTTTGTTTTTGTTTTTTGAGACAGGGTTGCTCTGTGTAGCCTTAGCTGCTCTGGACTTACTTTGTAGTTCAGGCTGGCCTCAAACTCACAGAGATCCTCCTGCCTCTGTCTCCTGAGCCCTGAGACTAAAGACATGCACCGCCATGCCCAGGCACATTAAATAAAAATAACAAATCTCTAAAGTAGTCTGGCACAGTGGTACCTTCCTAGAATCCCAGCATTGGTAGAAACAAAGGATCAGGAGTTCAATGTCATCCTCATATAGTGAAGTTCCTGGCTAGCCTGGGCTACATGAGACTCTATCTCCAAAAAAGAAAGTCAGTCTTCCTAAGTTACTATACAAAACTATACTTTTTCATATATAAATATATGCATTACAGACTAGATCACAGCAAGATGGAAGGACAGGTAAAGATGGAAGAAGAACTGACTCCTGAGGCTTGTCCTCTGACCTCCACACACGCACTGTGGCACATGTGCGCATACTCATGTACACATGCTTACATAAATGGGACAGTGAAAGCATAAGACCTTATTTGAAGCTCCCTGGCTTTAGAATGTCCACTCTACCTGATGAGTGGAATTGAAATATTGAAATTCACTGGGATGTGTATGGGGACTGAGCAAGCATTTAGATGGCTACCTTAATCTTGCTGTGTAATGATTTTATTTGTGAATTCACTACAATGAACTGATTTTATTTAATTCAAAGAAATATCTAGTTTATCAGCGGTGTAGTCTGATGCCTACATTTAAAAAATGCAATGAAGATCTTATAAAAACAAGTGAGCGTGGGCTGGAGAGCTGGGTCAGTGGTTACGACCGCTTGCTTCTCTGCCGAGGGCCTGGGTTATATTTCCAGCACCACACAACGGCTCACGGGCGCATGTCATTCTCTGACTTCAGTCCCAGGGAAGCCATATCTCTGGCCTCTGAGAACACCAGAGCACACAGCACACTAACATACATGCAAGCAAAACACCCATATGCATACAAGAAATGTAAGTCTAAATAAATGAACATAAGTACTTTTTAAATCTACCAAAAATTACATTTCAATAAAATAACTCATGTGAGTAGTTGTGTAGCTCACATCCTTTAATGGCAATGTTATAGTTAACTCACATTACAAAAGATAATGATTTAACAACCAAGAGGATATATTCTGAAATGTCCCAAGTTGCTTTTAGTCCAACCATCTTTCTTTTTGTCTCTTTGAGACAAGGTTCCATATAGCTCAAGCTAGCCTGAAGTTTGCAGAGTATGCCAAACTAGCCCTCTACTTCTCAGTCCTGAAGCTTCCCCCTCCCTAACGGTGCTGATTTTAGAGGCATGCCACCATTCCAGCTTTACTTCTTAATCTTAGAAACTTTAACATGTTCACTATGTTTTTAGATGCAATAAAACTTACAGCTAAGACAGATTGTGGTGGCGCATGCTTTTAATCCCAGCACTTGGGAGGCAGAGGCAGGTGGATTTCCATGGGTTTGAGGCCAGCCTGATCTACAGACTGAGTTCCAGAACAGCCAAGGCTACAAAGAGAAATACTGTCTCAAAAAATCCAAATATCGGGCTGGAGAGACAGCTCAGAGGTTAAGAGCACTGGCTGTTCTTTCAAAGGTCCTGAGTTCAATTCCCAGCAACCACATGGTGGCTCACAACCATCTACAATGAGCGCTGGTGCCCTCTTCTGGTGTGCAGGCACACATTTGGGCAGAATACTGTATAAATAATAAATAAATCTTTAAAAAAAAAAAAAAAACCAACCAAATATCAAAACAACACAAACACTAAAAACAAAAACCAAAAAACTTAGGGGTAAACTTTTTACTGCTACGTACAGACCCTTCAGAAGCACAGTCACCAATGGCATCATTACTTTTATAGGTAAAATGGCAGTCAGTAGATTACAGACAGAATTTAACATATAGTAAGTTACTCCACAGTTACTTATACTGTTCTCAAACAGACCCACTCTTAAATTTGAGAAAGAATAATAAATGGAGGAAGAACTCAAAATCAGAAACAAGAAGCTAAGATCAGAAACAAGAAAAGGGTGTCTACTTCCTTCACTTACTCAAAATAGTGCTGAAGTCTTAGCTAGAGTAGGAAGATAAACAAAAGGGACACAATTTGGAAAGGAAAAAGTCAAATATTCCTATTTGTAAATCATAAACTTCTTTAAATTAGAGTCCGAAGACAACTCTTAGTGCTGATAAACACTTTCAGTAACATACAAACATTAGTAGCCTTCCTATGAAGAAATAAGTAATATTCTGAGAAAGAAAGCAGGAAGCTGGGTGTGGTAGTGCGCACATGTAATCCCAGCACTTGCAAGACAGAGGCAGGTGGATCACTGTGAGTTCCAAGTCAGCCTGGTCTACAACGTGAGTCCAGGACAGCCATGATACCACAGAGAAACCCTGTCTTGAAAAACTGAATTAAAAAAAAAAAGCAGGAAAATAATCCATTCATAACTGTCTCAAAATAAATAACTATACAGGGGCCAGAGAGATGACTTAGCAGGTTAAGATCACTAGCTGCTCTAGCAGCGCATCCAGGTTCGTTCCCAGCACCCACACAGTGGCTTACAGCACCTGAAACTCCAACCTCAGGGGATCTCATGCTCGCTTCTGGTCTCCAAGGTCACACCAGGCACAATGTCATGCACAGCCGTACATGCGGGCAACACACACACACACACACACACACACACACACACACAGCCTTGGAGTAAACATAACTAAAGAAATGAAAGAAATTATAATGAAATCTGAAAACACTGAAGAAAGTAATAAAAGAGGACACTAGAAAACAGAAGAACATCTCATGTTCGTGGATTGGAAGAATATTGGAAAAAATAACCATCCTACAGATTCAATACAACCCCCATCAAAATTCCAATGCCATTCCTTAAACTAGAAAATGAAAAGAAAAATAAATAAAAATATTCAAAGCAACCCTTAGCGGAAAAGACCAAAGCTAGGGCATAACAATACCT
Source organism: Acomys russatus (assembly GCF_903995435.1). Taxonomy (NCBI): domain Eukaryota; kingdom Metazoa; phylum Chordata; class Mammalia; order Rodentia; family Muridae; genus Acomys; species Acomys russatus. The sequence goes on from NC_067159.1 coordinate 18,588,930, forward strand.
GATCTTAAACTATATGACACAGAGACATAGTAACAAAAACAGCACCATATTGGCACAAAACAGTCATGGAGTTAAAAAGAGAGTAAAGGAAAACCCAGAAATAAATCCACACAATTACAGCCACTTAATTTTGGACAGATATATAAAAACATGTACTGGAAAAAGGAAAGCCTCTTTTAACAAATGGTGTGGGATTTCCAAATCTAGAAGAATGAAACTGGATCCCTCGATTGCACCTTGCATAAAAATCAACTGAAATGGATCAAAGACCTGAACCACTGAACCTGAGGTGTAGGCAAGTTACTGAAAAAAAAAAAAAAGGACATCAATAGCACAGGGGGAGAAATGTCAAGAATTGATAGGTGATTGCATGAAATTAAGAATCTTCTGTACAGCAAGGATGGACACAGCCTAAAGAATGGGAAAAAATTCTTGCTAAGTATATACTTGACAGATGACTAACAGGTAGAATACACAAAGAATTAAAAAAACTAAACAGTAAATCAAACAACCCAACAATACCTGGACAAATGAAATCAAGTTGCTGTCTGAAGATGATCTTCAAACAACCATGAGAAAATGTTCCATTTCACAGAGAAATACAAACTTAAATTACATTGAAATTCCATCACTTAAATCAAACTGACAGTTATATTTTTGTGATGCCTCTGATTTTTTTTATTTAAATAATTTATTCAGATTACATCTCAGTTGCTATCCCCTCACTTGTATCTTCCCATTCCCCCTCCCTCCCTCTTTCACACTATTCCCCTCCCCTAGGCCTGTGACAGAGGGGACCTCCTCCCCACCATATGACCACAGCCTATCAGGTCTCATCCAGGTAGCCTGCTTCCCCTTCCTCTGAGTGCCAGAATAGGGGGTCTAGGTTTACTGCATGCATTGTCCATGGTTACAAACCAACAGCTATTAAGGGAGAATAAATAACAAATGCTAGCTAGGAAGCCACCAAAAGAAAATCTGTATGAACTACAAGTGGGGATGAATATAAGGTATTCCAACCCCTGTGGACATCAGTATGGAGGTTTCTCAAAACACCACAAACACATCTGCCACAAGGCCAGGGTACCACTCCTCGGTATTGCCCAAAGGAGCCCAAATCCACACATCACAGACACTTGTACAACATTACTCACATAAATTAAGCTATGGGAGCCTAGACAATCCCTTAACAGATGAGTGGATAAAGAAAACCCCTCTCTCTCTCTCTCTCTCTCTCTCTCTCTCTCTCTCTCTCTCTCTCTCTCACACACACACACACACACACACACACACACAGCAATTATTGTCAGCCATAAACAACAACTAATATAGCCAGGTGATGGTGGCACATGCCTTTAATCCCAGCACTTGGGAGGCAGAGGCTGGTAGATCTTTGAGTTTGAGGCCAGCCTGGTCTACAGAGGGAATTCAAAAAAGACAGCCAGGTCTACACAAAGAAACCCCTGTTTTGAAAAACCTAAAACAAAACCAACAACAAAACAACTAATATGATTTGCATGAAAATAGGTACAATTGGAGACATTAGATGAATTAAATGAGGCCCAGAAAGACAACCCATGTTTCCTCTCATGCATGATTCCTTAATTTTATAGATACAGGAAATCATGGAAGTAGAATTAAATTGTCTAGTAGACCAGAGAAGACTTGGGAGATGGCAGAAAGGGGAAAGGTAAGGAGGATGGGGAGCGACATGTCAAATGTCCTTGTGTAATAGAGTTCTATGTATAATACATATAAGGCAAATGCGTTTTAAAAGATAAAGTGGTATGTCTAAAAAAAATTACTTCGGAGCCAGGCATGGTGGCACACGCCTTTAATCCCAGCACTCGGGAGGCAGAGGCAGGTGGATCGCTGTGAGTTTGAGGCCAGCCTGGTCTATAGAGTAGAGTGAGTCCAGGACAGCGAAGGCTACACAGAGAAACCCTGTCTTGAAAAACCAAAACCAAAACAAAAAACAAAATACTTTCATAGTCTTAATGTATTTCACATGAACAAAAGAGTGATTTCTTTTGCTGCTGTGTTTGTCTAATAATCTTTTGCTTTCTATTCATATACTGATACATTGTATATTAATATATATTTATACATATATATTTGGGAATGTTATATTTGCATAAGTATATCCTTAATATACGTAGTATAAATACTAAATACATCTTCCCTTAGTTTTAATAAACTTAGTTAACTACTTAAAAATAAAATTAGGGAGAGTATAAAATCTGCCAAGAAAAATATAGCAAGAAAAAATTGCAAACAATTTCAGTCAACTGATCCAATTTAAAACTCCTGATACACGTTGGGGACTGCAGAGTACTTGCCTAGCATTTGTGAAAACCTGAGTTCATTTCCAGCAACCTCAACAGAACTTCTCATACACAACTTACTGTGATTTACCTCTGCTTTACACTACTTAAAGCTGCAAGAAATTAGCCTTATCCAGACCCCAGAACAGGCTGAATACAATTTCAAGGGGGAATAAATTAGCAGCACACCACTAGGGTGCTACTTAATGGGAGAGCACCTGCCTAGCATGTGTGAGGTCGTGAGTTCAATATCCGTCACAAGTAAGTTATGACTAACCTAGTTCATTCTGGAGTCATTTCTTCAATTGATAACTATAAACCTACTCCAATTTTTGCCAAATCACTAGAAAATACTGGTTTCAACAATAGTAAAATTGGTTACATGAACTTAGAACACTAATCTTTTTTTGTTTTGTTTTTGTTTTTCAGGAAAGGGTTTTTCTGTGTAGCCTTGGCTGGCCTGGAGTCGCTTTGTAGACCAGGCTGGCCTCAACTCACAGCAATCCATCTGCCTCTGCCTCTCGAGCGCTAGGATTAAAGGCGTGAGCCACCATGCCCGGCAGAACGTTAATCTTAAAAAGAAAAAAAGAGTCTCAGATTCATCGTTGATAACTATGTCGAATACTATTGAAAGATCTTCCTAGCCTGACCATAGTCTCAAACACCTGCCTCTGAATGGATCCGATGGTACGTCTGTAAAGGCTCAAACTGTAATGTCAAGAGCTCTACAACAATCCACAGCAACACACACAAGAGGAAAACCAAAGCTAAATTTTCACTTTAAAAAGGAGATGGGGCAAAGTGGGGAGGACTGGGGAAATGGCCCAGTGGTTATTAAGATCACCTGGTAGCAGCTCTTGCAGAGCACCTACAAGGTGGCTAAAACCCCCAACCGTAATTCCAGTTCCAGGGGACCTGGTGTGCCTCCACAATAACTGCACTTACACACTGAGGTATACATCCAGGCAAAACACCCGTACATATCAAATAAAACCATAATGTTTACACCAGGAGTCTAATTTACATGTAGAGGGGCAGAAAAGCAATGCCATCGTTAAAATTAAACTCCTCTCTCTCCCTCCCACCCCCCCCCACGCTATCCACTGTAAGAGTAACTTTTATTCTACAGCCTAACTGTTGTCTGGGAGGCTTACTGTCTCCTGCTAACCAGGCCCAGCCTCTGAGCCTGCTTAACCAGGCCCGGCCCAGGTACCGGTAATCTTAAAAATGGAAACTGGCCAGGCATGGTGGTGCATGTTTTTAATCCCAGCATTTAGGAGGCAGAGGCAGAGGCAGGCTGTGCATTCAAGGCCAGCCTGGTCTACAAATCAAATCCAGGACATTCAAGGCTACACAGAGAAATCCAGTCTCAAAAAAAAAAAAAAAAAAAAAAAAAAAGAAAGAAAGAAAGAAAGAAAGAAACTAGAGAGAGGGCTTAGCCATTATGAGCACCTGCTCTTGCAGAAAACTGGTGTTCCGTTCCTAGAACCCATATGGCAACTCATAACTATCTGTAAATCAAGTTGCAGAGGATGTGATCCCCCTCTTGGACCTCAGGCACCAGGCAAGCACACTAAGCACACACATACATTCAGGCAAAAACGTGTGTGTGTGTGTGTGTGTGTGTGTGTGTGTGTTTCAAGACAGGATTTCTCTGTATAGCCTTGGCTGTCCTGAACTCAATCTGTACATCAGGCTGGCCTTGGACTCACAGAGATCCCTCTGCCTCTGAAGGTTGGGATTACCACTTGGGAAAGGACAATGCTCTAAGACCTCAGCCCTCAATTAAAGTTTCATTGATTTAATGTACCATCAAGACATTTTTACTAATAAAAAGTAGTATTTTGTGTGCTAAGACAAGCTACAAATTCACTGTATCTTTATAAATAGCAGACCGGCAAACAAACAAACAAACCTCTTCCTGCCAGGTATGATACTGCACACCCATAATCCCAGCACTTGGAAAGCAGAAGTGGCAGGATCATAAGTTTAAAATCATTCTGTGCTACGTGAGACCTTTTCCCAAACAAACAAAGCAAAGAAACAGTCTCTCTTCTAAAAGTCAGAATTTGGAATGAATCTTCTGTAGGGCTGACACAAGGCTGTAAATGTGATCTCCATTGTCTCTTTAAAATAAACAAACAAAAACTTCAATCCAAAAGAAGCCATTAAACTACAATTTAAAGGTCTATTTCTTAATCAGTTTCAATTCTTGTCTTTTGCAAAGCATACTGATTGTAAATATCACCTGGTTTTGTAAAATATGCTTTGTTAAAATTTTGTCTTTGTATACCTGACAACGACAATATACTTTCCTCCCAACAGAGTTCCTACCAACTTGGTCAAAACAGCTAATGTGAATTCATCAAAGTAATATTTTAATCTGGTACAGTAAAAAGGATACGGGAAACATCAAACTTTCTTTTTTCAACAAATGTCAAAGCTATGACAACTAATAAATATGACAGTTAACCGAACATATTCTAAAATCGTTCCATATGTCCCAAGCTTTCTAAATTCTGGCAGTTGGACTAGGCCACGTTCTGAAATGTCAAAAGAGAGTTGTCATTTTATTTCAAACTGAATTCAGCAAATCGTCTGTGGTGGCCCACTTACTTTAGTGCTCTGCTACCATCAATTAAAGCTCCATTAAATTACAAGCAAATGGAAAGGAACCATGTCTCAACTTCACCGCAAACAGACACCTCTTACTTTTCCATTCTATTTGCGAACGTGATACCAAATGGTTCAACAAAGATCTGAGTGTAACAGTAGGAAAATCTCAGCCCAACAAAAAGCGTACGTTCGTTGTCCAGTGACAAATCCTACATCCACTTCTGGTAAACCACTGCACACTGCATAAAGTTTACTGTGAATAACGAATGTCTAAAAGGCACGTTTTTTAACCTCAGCCCGCCTGCCAGAGTCTTTCCCTGATCCTCACGCCATGACCATTTCTAAAGACTGTTATTTTGAGGCATAAGGTGATGATTTCTCTAAAGGAGAGGATGTGTAGGCAGGCCCCAGGTAGTAAGGGTAAGGCTTCGGGCACCCGGAGAGGAGGCGAGTCCACCCCTGGGCAGGGTGACCGAGGCCGGGCCGGCTCCCGGCGACAGCGAGGGGACAACGCACGTACCCTGGCCCAGCGGGCCGCGGCGGCAGAGGCCACCCGCCACAGCATACGGAGCGCAGGACTGCCCGGCCTCCCCGCGCGCCGCGCTGGGCCTGGCGAAGCTGCCGAGGGGCTAGCGCCTTCTCCCCGCGGCCGGGCGCACGTGGGCCGAGGCCGCGGGCTCCGGGAGGCCGCGGGCCGAGACGGCCGCGGCGCCAGCAGTGCGGGAGGGCAAGGCGCTCCCGGCCGGGGCGAAGGCGGAAGCGGAGGGGAGTGAGAGCTGGGCCCGCTCCGGGGCCGCCCTGCGCCGCGGAGCCAGGACTCACCGTGCCTCCGTCCTTAATGATGATCTTTTTGGCCAGCATGATACTGCGGTTCGCGGCCCGTTTCTTTTTCTTCCCCTGGGTCATTTTACCATCCTCGACTCCCGGCGCTGTAACAGCCACTCAGGGGGCGGGCGGCCCCAGCGGCGAGTGCGGTCCCGCCACTACTGCCGGGCCGAGCCGCTCAGGGCGCACGCCGCCATCTTGAGGGCCCGGCCTGCCTCCGGCGGCGCGTCACATCGTGCGATCGGCTGAGTCGCCTGCCCCGCCCCCTGACGCAGCCACGCCCCCGCAATGCGGCCACGCCCCCACGCTCTGCAATAGACTAGGGCAGGGTGGAGGCCGTGGGCTGGGCTGGTCAGCTGCTCCCTTCTTTCTAAGGTGCTTCGCTGTGGGTATAACTGTTTCTACTGCACAGATGAAGGAAAGTAAAAAAGTTATTACCTGCTCAAACCTGACAAATAGTTTCTCAGAAGCTCTAACTAGGCGTCCTAAGGTATCGGCATCCGCGTTCCCACCAAAACAGAACTGAAGGGACCGGGCAGCCGTTTTCCAGGAATGGTTGGTATTTTAGCTGTTGATCGGATGCTCCGCTAGGTCATGCTGGCGTACATACCCACTAGTCCCAGGACATTTTATTCCCTGCCAGTCTAAAGGACATATGGCACATTTCATAGGCTCTTTAAAAAATCAGGCTGAGCTCTCTTACTCTCTCTTCCTCTGTCTCTGTCTCTCTGAGGTACTCCCCCCCCCCCCCTTTCTGTCCGCATGCTCACTTAAACTCCTCATCTAATCATTAAAAAAATCAGGCTGACAAGAACACTGCTAGAAAGAGCATAGACACATTTATAATATGAAACATAAACTACCACAGCGCTGACATTTATTTAGAGGTAGAAGCTCATTGTAGATTAGGCTGACCTCAAACTCAGACATCTGCCTGCTTTCCATGCTGTGTTCAAAGGCATGTGCCATCATGCCCTACAAAATTTTTATTTTGGTAAGATAAATTTATTGTGTTGAAAACCTTTTTGTTAACTATACCTTCAGGGCTAGGTAGTTGAAAGAGCACAATGCATGCTATCTACCTTCAAACTGTTCGATGAAGGCAAGCTGGTGGCAAACCAAAATGTGCCAACAGTGATGGTTCTAGGTAAGGTATGTTCACAAACTCAATGGTATTCCTCCTGGAAGAAGTGGATTGGGCTCACCTGCTTGTGGCTTGGTTACTGGTGTGCCCTTCTGTTTTAACAGCGCAAAGCAGAAGGGACAGCACTGACGTCAGATAGGCTAAGACATAAAAGGCACTGCATGTTTTTGCTAGGCTTTTCATCCATTCCAGACAAGGGTTGTCTCTTGGTTTGCCATAGAGGAGCTATGGAGAGTTCCAGCTGTTGAGGATTTAGGCATGCTTTGTGGATCAGTAGATCTCTAGGCCTGGTCAAGCCTTGGGCTGACTGCGGACAGCCTGACTACAACTTTGAGACCTTCAGCTAGGACTACCCAGCTTAGCCACAGTCCTGGGCTGGGGATGTAGTGGGTTCTTTTGGAGTGCTTGTCCTGTAAGCACAGGACTGCAGATTCTATCCCCAACATCGAATAAACCCAGCATGGAAGTGCATGCCTAAATCCTCACACTCAGGAGAATCAGAAATTCAAGGTCAAATCTGAGACTATCCCGGGATATGAGACCCTGCCTTTAAAAAGGGGGGGGGGGGGCAAAGGCCAGGCTTGGTGGCACATGCCTTTAATCCCAGCACCTGGGAGGCAAAGGCAGGTGGGTTGCTGTGAGTTCGAGGCCAGCCTGGTCTACAAAGCAAATGTAGGACAGCCAAGGCTACACAGAGAAACCCTGTCTTGAAAAAAAAAAATTGGGTGGGGGTAGATTTTTCAGGCCACCAAACTCTGGGGCTATTTGTTACATGGCTAACGTAACTAATAGACAAGGTAAAGGAGAAAGCTTGGGTACACATAAATGTGTGACTTATTGCAACTTTCCTGTAAATTTCAAACTTCAAAATAAAATGTTAAAAATAAACCTGGCTGGATGTTTTGTTCATTCTACTATGCTGACAAGAAATGGAAAATGAACTGATTTTCACGGATGGGAGAAAAAAAGCATCTTGGCTGATAAGTAAGATGTTTTTTCACCATACTTACTTTAAAAATAAAATTCTCACATAGAAACTCTTCTTTGAAGTCCATCTTGAAGCTGTTGAATGGAATGGACTTCATAACTAAATCCCAGGGATTTATTCTGGATGGGTGTAAAGGGTTGAGACCATTTGTAGTAAACTGGGTGTGGTGGTGCACACCTGTGATCCTGGCATTTGTGATGTAGAAACACATTGATCAGGTGTTCAAGGCCAGCCTCTAGAGCAAGTTCAGTACCAGCTATGAACTACATGAAAGCCAGACTGAAAAAAGAAAATTGTATGGTTACTCCAACTTTCCATAACCTCTCAAAAATCATACTTCAGCTATACCAAAAGGACTTTTAAGATATGGCTATTGGTCAGTTATTAAAAACTATTTGAATACAACAATACTTGTCAGTTTTTTTTTTGTTTTTATTTAGTTTTTTTTTAATACTAGGGTTGAAAAATAGTATGTATGTTCCCATCACAGAAATAACACAACTAAAAAAAAAAAAGCCGGGCGGTGATGGCACACGCCTTTAATCCCAGCACTCGGGAGGCAAAGGCAGGTGGATTGCTGTGAGTTCAAGGCCATCCTGGTCTACAAAGCTAGTCCAGGACAGTCAAGACCACACAGAGAAACCCTGTCTCGAAAAACCAAAAAACAAAACAAAACAAAACAAACAAACAAAAAAAACCCCAAAAAAACCAAAAAACCTGGCAAGATAGAAGGACAATGAGAGTTAAAGCTGACAAAAATAGAAGTTTAAACAACAACAAAAAGAACCCTGACAGCAACGTGAATAGGTATAGAGGAAATCACTAAGAATAAACAGACCTCAGAAAAGAAAGCCTTACAGAACAGAGAACATGAAGATTGAGTAGGAAAAGAACCACAGTAAATATAGTGACATACATATTTGCCTTTCAGAAGGAAACAGAGCTATAAGCTTGTGGAAATTATTCCCCACAGAAGATGCTTGCAAGTGGAATGGGACAGACACAGACATGAGAACTAAGCAAACTTCTCTGTGAACTATGATTTTTTTCACACAAAGTTTTAACTTTTGAATAAGGTAAAAAAAAAATGGCTTATAGATACAATAATAAAAAGATTAAATTTACAAAATGATACAAATAAAATGAGTGAACCTATTTTTGTTACACTAATAACCATGCAGAGAACTGAAATCTATTAACTTTTTCCCCCCTGAGACTGGGTCATACTGTGTAGGTCTGACTGGCCTGGAACTCACAAAGAACCTCCTGCCTCTGTCTCCTGACTCCTGGGATCAAAAGTGTGTGCCATTATGCCTAACTTTACATTAACTTAAATACATGCCTTGAATATACATCTTCAGTGGGCAGGCTACATTCTAATAATAAACAAAATTGCAAATAAAATTTGAATTTTACACAGTATGTTTGTCACTAGAATACTGGTGTTATATCATTTAAATTCATAATAAAAAACAAATATGTTAATTTTAGAAGTCAAATTATTTGACTGTAAGAGGATAGTTACATATAACAAAAAACATGATATTAAACTTTACTGTCTGTTAGAGAAGGAAATCTCTTGTGTCTATATGGAAGCATGACCTGTCAATAAAAAGCTAATGGCTAGCTGGGTGGTGGTGGTGGTGCACCCCTTTAATCCCAGCACTCAGGAGGCAGAGGCAGGCGGATCGCTGTGAGCTCAAGGCCAACCTGGTCTACAAAGCAAGTCCAGGATAGTCAAGGCTACACAGAGAACCCCTGTCTCGAAAAACCAACCAAGCAAAAAAAACTAATGGCCTATAGCTGAGGCAGAAAATAGATGATGGGCCCGTTGTAACCTGGTTAAACCTTTTCTATAATCATAGCCTCTCCATTGAGTCCAACTTTAGTTCTTAGCACAACTATAAATCCTCTATTAACACCTACTTTTGCCTTTAGCATAACAGAAACCATTTTATCTTTAAGTCTCCATTTTGATCATGGGATAAAATAAAAGAGTTCAAGTTCTCAGGCTCTACCTGTCTGGAACAACAACAACAACAACAACAACAACAACAACAACAACAAAAAGAACAGCCTTTACTTACAAATCAATAATCCAATATCTGCAGTCTGGATAAAACAATAGATGACGAATGCATGTTCTGTTAGGGTTGGGGTAAAAATGAATGTATGTTCTGTTAAAAGTTAAACCACAATGGGTGTTCCTGTCTTCCAGAAAGCTGGAAAGCCCTCAAGAACTCCCCTACCCTAAAATCCCAGCCAATGAACTTAAAGTACTTTGTCTAGTTACCTAGAGACAATGAACATAACATAATAAACCTGTAATTTAAATTATTTTTCCTAGGTCAGGAACAGGCTATAAGAGAATGTGATAAATTTTTTCCAAATGAAAAGTCAGAGAATGAGCCAGGCATGGTAGTGCACGCCTTTAATCCCAGCACTTGGGGGGCAGAGGCAGGTCAATCAATGTGAGTTTGAGGCCAGCCTGGTCTACAAAGAGAGTTCCAGGACAGTCAGGGCTATTACACAGAGAAACCCCATCTTGAAAAATCAAACAAAAAAAGTATTTTTCCTGCTTGTCTTTTTTTTTTTTTTTTTTCTTTAAAAACTCACTTTGAAATTGGCTCAGGGGGGGCTGGAGAGATGGCTCTGCATTTAAGAGCATTGTCTGCTCTTCCAGAGATCCTGAGTTCAATCCCCAGCAACCACATGGTGGCTCACAACCATCTATAATGTCATCCAATGCCCTCTTCTGGCCTGCAGGTGTACATGTAGGCAGAGCACTGTATATATAATAAATAAATAAATATTTAAACAGATGGCATGAATTAAAAAAAGAGAGAGAAAGAAAGAAAAGAAAATGGCTCAGGCACACAGACTGGCTCCAGAGCCCAAGATGTAGCCCTGATGGGTCAACATTTGTTCAGCACTCAATAAATTTTTATCAATTTGACTCTGGTATTCACATGGTTAGTGTGCCACTATTCCCAAACCCTAACAGGACATCTAGCAGGCAGAAAGGATTCTGGAATAGAGCCAGGTGCAGGAGATAACCCCCTTTACCCCCCCCACTAGGGGTGGGATGTGAAGAGAACAGCTGGGCAGAGGTAACCAGCTACATGGCAGAATGCAAATCAGAATAAATGGGTTATTTTAAGTTATGAGCTAGTCAGAGAAGAATCTAGCTATATGGCCAAGGTATTCGTAAAAAAATACTTTGAGTCTAATGAGTCATTATTCCGGGAGTTTGGGGCCAGGAGAAAAACCATGGAAACAGCCTGTAATCCCAGCATTCAGGAGGCTAGGGCAGGACTAAAGCCTATATAAAGCTGCTCTGAGAGCTCTAGGCTAGCCTAGGATACAATGTATATTTTCTGAAAATAAAAGCAAAGAAACCCCACTTCACAAATTGAATTTGAAATACTGATTTACAAAATAATTTTAATCCAGAAACATGGATACTCTGGCTCAAATACAGACAGGGCATTAATCCCAGGAGAGAGAGGCAAGTAGATCTCTGAGTTCGAGGCCAGTCTGGCATAGAGCAAGTTTCAGGTAAAGGAATGTTTAGGTGGTGCACATCTATAACTCCAGCACTCAGAGAGGCAGAGGCAGGTGGATCTCTGCGAGTTCCAGGCCAGTGTGGTCTACGAAGTGGGTCAAGGACAGCCAAGGCTACACATTGAACCCCTGTCTCAAAAAAGCCAAAAAAAAAAAAGAAAATCCTAGGTCCAGGTGTGGTGACACATGCCTTTAATACCAGCACTCAGGAGACAGAGGCATGCAGATCTCTGAGTTCTAGGCAGTTCTGTTCAGGCAATTTGGTTAAGTCAGTGAGTTGAGAGGCATTGCAATGAAGTTGAGTTCATTGAAGTTGAGTTCATGGAATTCAGAGACAATTATGAGCATGAGAGTTTTATAAAGAGAAGTTGGAGAGAGAGAGAGAGAGAGAGAGAGAGAGGGGGAGAGAGAGAGAGAGAGAGAGAGAGAGAGAGAGAGAGAGAACAAGCTAGACATAAGTGAAGACAAAATGTGCCAGAGAACGAGGAGGTAGATTAGAAGAGATTACTAGAGTTTGAGAACAACCAGAGCAATTCAGTGAGAAACTTTGAGTAGCCAGATTTAATCAGTTAGCTTGGAGAGGAGTTTGAGCCAGAACAGTTGAGTTTAACCAGCCAGCCAGAGTTCAGAAAGAACAAGAAAAAGTGAGATTATTCAGCAGTAAATCTCAGAGGCTGAAAACATTCTAGGCCTAGATTAGATTGTACAGAAGCTAGAGTTTCTAGGACTAGGTTAGCAAACAAAGGCAGTAAAACCTCTGACATGACAATTAAGACAGGAGAATACAAGATACTTTAACACTGATTGAAATGCACTGTCTTAAAAAGATGGATTGTTGGGGCTGAGAGGTAGCTCAGTGGTTAAGAGCACTGGCTCTTCTTCCAGAGGTCCTCAGCTCAGTTGCCACAAACTGGCTCACAACCACTTGTAATGGAATCTGATTCCCTCTTCTTGTCTGTGTGAAGACAGAGAACTCATATAACTATCCTTGCCGAAGACATTAACCCAGAGAAAATTTAGCCTATGTTCTAGCTTAGAGAGAGAGAGAGAGAGAGAGAGAGAGAGAGAGAGAGAAGGGAACAAGTCAAAGGACATAAGCACAGTATGAAAGTCTTTGATTCTTCAAAAGTCCCAGCCTGGGGAGAGCAATAGAAACTGGGGAACAATGTTTTAGATGAAACAGAAAACACAAACTTCAACTCTATCCTCGCTAAATCAAAAATCCACAGGAGCCTATTTTTAAGACAACCGGAAATATTTCATTATGAACTTCATAAAATCTGTATTGTTTTCTTAACTGTGACAACAGAACTGAGGTAAAAAAAAAGGAAAATATTTTGGGGGCATACAAGCTGAGACATTTAGGAGTCATGTGTCCTGACAGAAGAGAAGCTCAAGAAAATGCTAGTTAAATTTGGGTGGCATGTTACTCTTTTAGATTTATGTCTGCTACAAATTGAGAAGCTAGGTAATGTTTAAGTTTTTAAAAATGGTCCTAGAGATAGTCCAGAGGCTAAAGTGCTCAGCTCACCTTGAGAAGACTGAAGCGTGGTCCCTAGCAACCACATCTGACCGTTTACAGCCCCCAGTAACTCCGACTTCATGGTATCAGCACTTTCCTCTGGCCTCCATTGGCACCCATCCTCACGTACACTTATCCATAGACAAACATACACTCATATACAGAATTAAAACTTACACTTTCCCCCTCGAGGGCAGGTGAGATGTCTCAGATGGTAAAGGTGCTTACTGCCAAGCCTGATGACCTGACTTTGATACCAGAACTCAATTTTACATCCACAAATCGTCCTGACTTCCACATGGGTATCATAATACCTCCGCCTCTCTCTCTCTCTCTCTCTCTCTCTCTCTCTCTCAAACACACACACACACACACACACACACACACACACACACACACACACACACTCAATGTTCTTAAATGTGGTTTAATGGAGTGGAGAGATGGCTAAGTGGTTAAAGCACTGGATGTTCTGCCAAAGGACTGGGGTTCAAGAAACCAGTTACAGCTCACAACTATCTGTAACTTCTGTTCCACAGGGTCCAATACCTTCTTTTGGCCTCCTTGGGTACCAGGTACGGAAGTGGTGCAGAGATCTACATGCAGGCAAAATGCCCATACACATAAAATAAAAATAAAAATGTAATTTTACAAATTCTTTTAAATGTTCTGCCAGGTGTGGTGGAGCAAGCTCAGTCCCCAGGAGGCTACCGGAATAGGAAACATTTGAACTAAGACAACCTAGGCTAGGTCATGAGATACTGTCTCAAAACTAAAATAAACAACAAATGGAGGAGGGTTTTGTTTTGGCTTTGTTTGTTTTGTTTTTGAGACAGGGTTTCTCTGTGTAGCCTTGGCTGTCCTGGACTGGGTTTGTTGACCAGGCTAGCCTTGAACTCACAGAGACCTGCTGCTTCTGCCTCCGTGGCTGGAACTACAGGCATGAGCCATGGCACCCAGCTACAGAAGGAGTTCTTTAACAATGCCATCTGTGTGAGCTCACAGGTACAACCCATGAAATTTCCACAGCTACACTGGCACAGTCCATCACACCATGATTAAAACTACATAAATGTCACATAAAACCAAAATATTTAACATGAAGTCAAACTTAACTGATAAGGAAAATGGAGAGAAATAACAAATAGATGGAAAACGAAACCTCATAGATATAATTAAAAAGAAAGTAAGGAAAGAAAAGAGGGAGGAAAAGAGGGAGATCGGGACAGATGCTGGAACTGGCTGCTAGACTCTAGGCTGAGCGCTGAGAATGGTTCAGAAGAGTAGGGGACTGGAAGAACCCAAAGGGTTCAGGAGCCCTGCAAGGAGACCAAGGCTGGTGGATCTGGACCCAGCAAGGCCTGCATAAACTGTTGCACCAACCACGGCCAATGCATGCAGTAAACATAGATCCCCTGTTCAGATACAGCCAATGGACAGCTCATTCTCCACAGTTGTGTGGAGAGCAGGGACTGCCTCTGACATGAACTCTGGTGCACCCATCTGATCACTTCCTCTTGGTGGAAAAGCCTGGCACACAGAAGAAGGGGAAACAGGATATCCGGATGAGACTTGATAGGCTGTGGTCATATGGTAGGAGAGGAGGTCCGCTTCCGCCAGAGGTCTAGGGGAGGAGAAGAGGGTGGAAGAGGGAGGGAGGGTGGGAATGGGAAGATAAGAGCGAAGGGATAACAACTGGGATGTAATGTGAATACATTGTAATACATTTTTTTTTTAAGAAAAAAAAGAAAAAGGAAAAAGAAGAGAAAGAAAAGGGGAGAGAGATGAGACAGGTTTCATTGTGAAAACCAGGCTCACCCTCAGACTTGCTTGCACCCCACACTGGCCTCAAGTAATCCCATTGCCTTGGCCTCTGAAGTGCTTGGATTACAGCACTGTTATCAGTGCATCTAGCTTGTGATCTGCTTCTAGCAAAAGAGGCTTTAAAAAAAAAGATTTCTCTCTCTCTCTCTTTTTTTTTCCCAGACTGGGTCTCACTACGTATCCCTGGCTGTGCTATAACTCCCTATGCAGACTAGCATGGTCTGAAACTCAAGAGATCTGCCTGTACCTCCCAAATGCCAGGATTAAGAGTGTGCCACCATGCCTGGCAAACTTTTATTTTTATTTATTCCTCTATTTTTTATTTAAGGCAGGATCTCACTTTGTAGACCAGGCCAGTCTCAAACTCAGAGAGATCTACCTGCCTCTGCCTCCCAAGTCCTGGGTTAAAGACATATGTTACCACACCTGGCTTTTATTATTTAAAATTATATGTAGGTATGTGTGCCTGCATGTGGGTATATGTACACATAAGTAAGGGCTGGTAGAGAACAGAGGCCTCACATCTGCTGGAGCTGGAATTACAGATGGTTGTAAGCCGCCTAATAAGGATGCTGGAAACAAAATGCGGGTCCTCTGTGGGAGAGCAATAAGTGTTCTTAACCCCTGAGTTATTTCTCTGGTTTCAAAAGAAGTATGCTAACACAGAAAATAGCAGTGAAGATTTTCACCTAGCACTTTTCATGAGGACCAACAAAAAACAAAAACAAAAACCAACCAACCAAAAACCTTTGATTTTAAAATGCTGAGATTTTAACCTTTCTGTTCTTAAAGTATCCCGTGTGTGGCTCTATCAGGGTAGAAGTAGGATAAATGTGTGTGCTGCTACTTAACTATGGTCTCTTCCACATGAATGTCACAACAGGAGTACTGCACTCGGGCAGTGAAGAAAAGATCCTGAGTAACTACTGAAACTGCCGGCAGCAAAGAAGTATTTTATTTCAAACAAAATACTTTCGAGCTGTAATGACTATAAATTATAGGCAGAGAAATTCTAACCTTTGAAATAAAAGCTAGTCTCTGACTAACACAGAGAGAAGGAAGCCAAAGTACATGTGATAAAAAGTTACCAAGAGATAAAGATGGCCGATTCATTCCTGAAATATAAAAATAAGAAACCAATACCCAGATTAAATTAGACACAGGGAAAGTGGAAAGTGGAAATATAGGAAAATATATAGTTATTTATGAAAATAATCTATTTCCCTTACCTATTAAATACAGATAATAATGGATACCAAAAAATAACATGAAAAAATTTATCATATTTATCATTTAAAAAGCCACTTAGTAAAAGAGTTTATACATCCCTTTGAATTACATATTCATAAAAATTTAAACATATAAATCACATTTCCAAACCCCAAAGAATCACTTTATGTGAATACAGACATATATCAACTTAGGGTCAAAATAATTTTTAAAATATTGTTTTAAATCACAACAAATTATGTCTTACAAGAAAAGAAACAACAAATGGACACTGATACACAGCTGGTAAAGTCTCAACCCTGAATCAGGGTACAGGTGTCACAAGTCACTTCAGCAAGTACTGTTCATTGATGCTTTGGTAGGATACTTAGTGTCACGGTGTTAGATAGTACATTGAAAGAGCAAACGTTGAAACAACCAAAAGCCAGAAAAAAAACCAAACCAAACCAAACAAAAGAAAACCCAATTTCAAGTATGTACCTAAAGTTGTAAATTACAGAAATACTCCATAAAAGTCAGGTATCTATTTGGTAAAGCAAGGCACATAGGACCAGATTGTGATCAAGGTGCATTTTCTTTGGCCCTATAACTACTTTAACTATCTTGAGATTCTTGAGAAGACATTAAATATAACACAAATGCTTCTTATAAATCCCATGCAAAGATATGTCAACAGTAATCAAATACTTTTACAATGAATGTTTAAATAGAATATGTGATGATAAAGCCTTTCTTTAAAAACAAAACAAAACTCAAATATGAGTGGTAGCACACACCTTTAATCCCAGCACTAGCCCTGGCAGTTCCAGGCCAGCCAGGATGACATAGTAAGACCCTGCCTCAAAAAGACAACAAAATGAAAACACCTCAGTTGAATGAGGGTATTATGACATTTTAAAAGTTTAGGGTTAAGAACAGAATGTCAATTTCCTTTTGTAATTTCTTAATAGATTGTGGTTTAAATATCAAAGTGTCTTTTCCTTTATATGAAATTCTGTGGCAGTCCATAGAAATTGGTGTAAACCTTTAGATTCTGCATCCTTAAACTATATATTCTATTATAAAAGTAACTTACAACTTGAAAACCACTCAGTAAAGAGCTGCTGTTGCTGCACTGAAGGGCCGTCTGTGGCATCAAGCTTTCCCCCAATGTGCTGTGCCTAATTTTTATACAGCTCTCAGCTGGCACTCCTCCCCATGAAATCATACATTCTTTTAGTGAAAGTAGCTGAGAAATAACAAGTACACTTTTAAAAGCATAAGATTTAAATAATCAGAGTTATTATAAAAGCATGACACAATAACACCTTTGAATGTCATCAATACACAAACCACATTACACAAAGTTTCAGTATGACAGAATCTGGCCCACTTTCCCAAAATATGATTATTTCCTTACAAATTTTTAAACTATACATTCAGCCTAATTACATTTTTGTTTTGTTTTTGGTTTTTTTGTTTTTTCGAGACAGGGTCTCTCTGTGTTAGCCTTGGCTGTCTTGGACTTGCTTTGTAGACCAGGCTATCCTCAAACTCACAGTAATCTTCCTGCCTGCCAAGTGCTGGGATTAAAGGCATGAGCCACCACACCTGGCCCCAGCCCAATTAAAATTTTTAACTGACTAGAAAACAAAAATATAAATGACTTGTGGAGGCAGAGGCAGGAGTATCTCTGTGAGTTCAAGGCCAGCCTGATTTACAAAGAGAATTCAGGACAGAGAAACTCTGTCTTAAAAAAGCAAAGGGAGGAAAAAAGAAAGAAAGAAAGAAAGAAATATATAAATGTGTTATTACTCTAACAACATTAATGTCCAATTACTTATTTATATTATTTATGTAGGGTTAAAACGGGTATACTAGATCTAAGTAACCATTAATTGTGAATCCACACTATATTAACACATTTGAGCACACAATGCTTTAATGTGAGCAGAACACGAATATGTCCCCATGAATTTTGTATATTTGCAAGTTCTAGGTTACACTTAGTCACAGGACCTTGGACATAAGCTTGAATCCTGTGGTGGCCTTACACCATGCTCAAAATGGAGCTATTTAATTGCTAAAAGGTGGTCACTGAAAACCGTAAGCCTGGTGTCACTTTATCATCGCTGGGGCAATGAATTTGAACATTCTGTAACTTTAAGTACTTTGAAACTCTGAATGGAATTAGTTAGGCATGTTCACTGTTGAGAGTACGTCCACACTAGCAAGATCAAAAAGCCAGTTCAAGTTAGCCAAGGAGACTTTACAGTTCTTAACAATACTGCCTTTGAGACAAACTCCATTTAACAAAACCTATTAGAACTACATTAAAAAATAGTTACCTTCTTTATAGGTTTGTATCTATTACAACAAAGATATATACAATATAAATGAAAAAATAAAGTAAATACATCTCATATTTAATAGGTAATTCTGCATAAAGTCAATAAATAACATATTCCAAATATAGAATTCATTTTTGCCTCCCAGTTCATTTTACTATATTTAATATATTTTCTCTCTTTGAATCAGGTTATTAAATAATACATAATTTGTATCAACTCCAGTGTTTAAAAAGAAAAAACAATCTAGTTTAAAGCAAAATAGTTGCTCCTTCTCAGCAGGACTCATGGGGACACAGAAAGGAAAGCCCTAACGCAGTCACCTCTTCCAAACACATGATCAGAGTGTTTCTGGGGATTGTGAGCTTTTAAGACTTAAAAACTTCTACAGAGCCTTGGAAATTAAATTATAGCGCCCCTTAAAACAATGTGTTATTTTTAAAATACATTATTTTTATATTTAAAAATACATGTACTTTTAAAAACGATAATGTATGTATTAAAATAAAAAATGTTGGGCAGGGTGTCCCACATCCTTAATCCCAGCACTGCAGACGACGGGGCTGGTAGTTTCTCTGTGACTCTGAGATCAGCCTGGTCTACAAAGTGAGTCCAGGACAGCCAACACTACACAGAAAAACTTGTCTCAGGGGGAAAAAAGAAAGAAAGAAAGAAAGAAAACAAAAACAAAAGCCACTACCACCAAAAAACCAATGACAGTGGGACTATCTACAAGAAAATCAGCTTGTCTGTGGTCCATTGAAATGATTAATGCTATTTTTTGATTGTTGCTTCTGCCAACAGTTGTAGATTAAAAGAAATTCCTACTGCAAATTAACAAGAAAACTCTATTTCAAAATTGTATATAGTATATGCTTCATAATTCAGATTTCTCCACATGGAGACTGGACGGTAATTAGTATTTTATTTTCAATTATTAAATGAGTACTTAATTCCTTTAAATTCATTTATGAGTTTTAATGGCAAAACACACAAAGTCAACTTAAGGTAATAATGAGAACTTCTCTTATATATGGAAAAGAAATACAACTGGAAAATGATGGATAAAACTTCATTAGTGTCAACATCACTGGCTACTCTAGCATATGAAGAACCAAATCCATTCAGCTATGTGAAAGCAGTAAATGGTCAAAAGACATACACAGAGAAATAGATTCTTTCTATACTAGATTTAAACATGATTCAAACCCAGACTACTACTTCATCAAGTTTTATGTAATTAAACAAATAACATTTAGCAATCCTTTGCTTAGTAATCTTTTATATGAATATAAAAATCCCAGATACATGAAAATGGTTTTAAATTATATATTTTTTTTGTTCTTTATAGGCAATTATAATTTTTCAGCTTTGATTAGCTCATGTAATTTGATGTGTCTGTACAGAAAGGATGAAATTAAGAGCATGTGGGAGAGTATGGAGATCTCCCGTGCCAACACTGGCTGCCATTTGCATTTGTGTGCTCTTACAAAGGCTGTACCGGACAGTTCTGCAGCAACCAAAAGGCTGAAGTCACTGTGAGCGCAGCCCTCAGGCTCCTCCCAGTACCCCTCTAAGCCTACTCCCTGGACACACTTCCAAGCTTGGGTTCCAGATGATATACACATTTCATCCTGAAGCCTATGCATTTTCAAACCCTTTGAACAGTATGATCAGATTCAGCACGATGATTTCTTCACAGACTCTGCAGAAGTCCTCTGTGTAGGATCAATGTTGAGGTCCTAGGGCACCGTCGTAAAAAAGCAGTTAACCATAGTACATGACTAGGCTTTAGTGGGGTTCCCTGCAGGTTTGGGATCATAACCGTACAAGAAAGTAGCTGCTATGACCAGGATGGCTCCAAGGAAAAAAACACTAAATAGGATAAAGAGAAAGAGAAAGTCAAATTAAAAGCAAATTAGGGTCTTTACTGTGTATGTATGTACTATAAAAACAATTGCAAATTGGGAAAGAAATATCCAGTAATAGTAATAAATGTTGAGTATGTTTATGTTCCAGGTGCTTAACTAAGTACTTTACATGCAGACCTCATTTGGTTCTTCCCCCCCACCCCACCCCCAAGACAGGGTTTCTCTGTGTAGCCTTGGCTGTCCTAGACTCACTTGGTAGACCAAGCTGGCCTCGAACTCACAGAGATCCACCTGCTTCTGCTGAGATTAAAGGTGTGTACCACCACACCTGGCCTCACTTAGTTCTTCAAAAACTTGAAGCAGTGCAAGAATTACCTGCATTTTGTACCTTTGGGAAAAGGTTTTAAAGGGCTTTAAAAACTTGCCCCAAAGTCTCAAATAAGTTGGAGGTAGGACACAGTGGAGACTGTGGCTTTGAGCCTGAACTCTATCTACGGTGCTGTTTTCAGAGCAGTAGCGTCACCTAAATGTGCATTCTATATGGAATTTGTTTCATAATAGAAGGTTTAAAGTTTTAAAAATGTAAAATGTAAAAGGAAAAGTTCATTCTTTTATTCTAAACTTAGGTAAATTTAAATTTAAAATCCAAAAAAATAATAACTAACACTCAGGAGCAACATTTACAGGATGTTTAACAGACAAAAATGAGAGCATAGGCTTTTCTCTTGGTTCTACATATGTAGAGATACAATCTACTTCATAGAAATTGCACATAAAACAGACTACCAATTGTAGCTTGTTATATACACAGTTTTTAAACGCAGCTAGAATCATGGATTCGTTTTGGCTTTAAGATTTCTATTAATGCTTCAAAGTCATTACTTTCAATTTAAAAATAAGTAAATAAAAGAATCTGAAAGGACAGGAACCACCAGTCTTTCCCGTGCTGTGACGACACAGGCTTTGGATTTGCTTTGCTTTATCTGTTACAGGGTTTCACTGTGTAGCCCAAGGTGGCCTCAAACTTACACAGCTCCCAGCTGGAGCTCATGACTAAGGCATGTGCCCGTGTGCTCCATCCAACATCACCCTCCACACTCCCCCTTCTATAAATTCAGCCATTTGACTGTACATACTTTTTCATGACACTGCCATGATAGATACTAGTCCCTCAGCCACAAGTCCCTTTCTATCAACAGGTGTTTATTGATAACGATTCGGGTCTACTGTCCAAGACTCACTTCCCTAGGATCAGTTCCTCTAATGTTTATCACACTGTGATTAATTAATACATTATTTGCATATTTGTTACTCTGCTCAGCTATGTACACTTCATTCATTACAATCAGAAAACCTATCATACTATGATTATTTTGATGATTGGAGCTCCCTCTGTATACATACTTCCATTGGCACATTGCTCATGTTATAATTTATCTTGTGACTGTGAGTTTCTTGGACACAACTGTCTCATTCATAGGTTTCTTTTTTCCAGAATCCAGGAGAGTGACTGTGGGCACAGAGTGGCCACTTAATAAACTTTCAGAAAATGAAAAAGCAAATCTAAATGGAATCATAGTAATACTAACAACTAAATAAGACATACCAGAAAAGGTTAGAATGGAAAGAAAAAAAAAAAGGATAAATAGAAAGGAGTATTTTACCTGGTTGGCACAAAATCTTGCAACCAAAAATAAGATATGATTGTTGACAATATAATGGATAAAGAGGTCGCAAATCCTTTTAAAATATTATCTGCATACTTAATGACAGCAGCTATTACAAGGCCTCCAAGTGCCTGTAAAAGTTTTAAAAGAATACTTTTTTAAATGAACATAAAACTGTTTTTTGAAACAATATCATTTCTTGGGGAAGATTTAAGGCTTCTGTTCTATAATTGTAATTATATCCCAGCAAATGGTTCACATGAACATTAAAAACAACAGACTTGTAGTTTTGTTTCATAGCCCTCAACATAACCATCAAAGCAATCTAAGGTTGGTGCAATAGAATTTGATCGGATTACAGCAGGGTCTATTTTCACCAAACTCAATAATTTAACACCACTAGTTTGAACAGCTGAAGGTTTGAATAAACCCCACCCCCCCCTTTTTTTGAACCACCTTTCTAACAGTCTTCTCACTTAGTCTTCTTTAATTCTCTCTCCATTCTAATCTACCTCTATGGCTGTCAGTGCGTACTGTCTGGTTTGGTTTTAGGGTGCTTTCACAGTGCTAGAGATTGAACAACAAACCTATCACACGGTAGGTAAGTTCTCCACCACTGAGCTATGAGCACAGCATAGAAAGAACCTTCTACCAAATCGTTCTCAAAGTCTAGATTGTGACTACTTGCAAGTAGGAGATGGGGGAAGCTGGGGAGATGGCTCAGTGATTAAGGATGCTGGATGCTGTTGCAGAAGCCTGAGTTTAGTTCCCAGCACCTACATCAGACAGCTCACAACCATCTGAAACTCCAGTTCCAGGGGTTCTGATGTTTCTTCTGACCTCTGCAGGCATTGCATGTACACGGTGTACATACATACACTCAGGCACACACACATACACATAAAATTAAGTAAGTGAAAAAACAAAACAAAAAACCTTAATGAGTGATGGGTACCTCAGTAGTAAAGCACTTGCCTAGTAGGTACTAGGGCAGTGGGTTCAATACACACACACACACACACACACACACACACACACACACACACACACACACACACTTTACAATACAAAAATCTAAAATGCTATAAAACCCTACACTTCTTTGAGCACTCACATGATGCACAGATGGAAAAGTCTACACCTGCCTCATTTGATGGTTCAGTCATACAATGTAGTTGTACTTTAAATTGTACTAATATTACTTCTAAAACACTGTTTAGACTTGAGTCACAGTTACAAGATATCCTTGTCCCCCAAACCCCCTATCCCCAAGACAGGGTTTCTCTGTGTAGCCCTGGTTGTCCTGGACTCATTTTGTAGACCAGGAGTCTGGCCTCGAACTCACAGCAATCTACCTGCTTCTGCCTCCCGAGTGCTGGGATTAAAGGCGTGCGCCACCACTGGCAGATATCTTATTATGTATATGCAAACATTCCAAAATCTCACACCCTTAATTAAAATCAAAACATTTCTCAAACAGATAAAAGGCAATCTCTATGACCTGGCTTTGTTTTCAACCAAACTCTACATATCTGCTTCCAAACCAAGGGTACCCACTCTAACTGCCTCTCTATAATGATGTAAGTTTAATTTACAAAAGTCATGAGTTATGCCCATTGGGCTTACTATAAATAATATTCGAATCAATATTTCAGGGAAATACTATTATTAATGTATTTATTTCCTATTGAATCCTTCATGCCAGCTATACCAAATTTTAAAAAACTTGCTTCTAGGCCAGATATGGTGGTGCACGCCTTTAATCCCAGCAGTCAGGAGGCAGGGGCAGGTGGATCTCTGTGCCTCTGAGGCCAGCCTGGTCTACAGAATTTCAGCCAGAGCGATATAGAGAGACACTGTCTGAAAAACAAGCACATTCTTGTTGCTCTCTCTTAGCCCTCTCTTAAAGGCCAGCTCTCCTGTAACGAGGTAAAATGTGTTGCATACAAGCTCTCGACATTTACTATACCTCCACTTGAAACTTTCTCTAAATTTCCCCTGTGTCAGTTCCTCCTTTTATAGAAATGGGAACGTCTTTCCGACTTTTGAAGCATCACTACCCTTTGACTCTTCCTTATTTTCAAGGTCTGCAAGCTTTATGACTTCAAATACCTCTAGGAAGGTATGCTTTAAGGAAAATGATTTCATTTTCTTTATTTTTATATTTTCCAGAATGCCAAGATATGTTTTTGGAGGTGAAATTATTCAACTCTTGAACCATTAAAGCTATATTCACACTGAAGACATTTGACTGAAACACTCTAATATGTAAACATAAAATGAAGCTTTAAAACTTGCATTGATTAACTAGTGGCTCCTTCTGTCTTTAAGGGGCTGACCACAGCTTTTCTGTGCAATCATTGCAGAAAAAAAATCAAAAGGCACATTTACTCTTAGTTTTAACTATTCTTTTTTTATTATTTTATTTATTTATTTATTTTTATTGAGACAGGGTCGCTCTATGTAGATTTGGCTGTCCTAGAGCTCACTATGTAGACCAGGCTGGCTTCAAACTCAGAGGTCCTACTGCCTCTTTCTCCAGAGTGCTGGGATTAAAGGTGTGCACCACCACTGCCCAGCTTGACTATATTATTATTATTATTACTTTATTATACGTATGGGTGTTTTGCCTGCATGCGTGTGTGTGTATAACAAAAGAATATATATTTTCTTTTAACTTTATGTTCATTGATGTTTTACCCACATGTATGTCCTGGAACTGGAGTTATAGACAGGTGTGCGCTGCCATATGGGTTCTGGGAATTGAAACCAGGTCCTTTAGAAGAGTGGCCAGTGCTCTTAACTAATAAGCCATGTCTCTAGCCCAACTATTTAATTCTTTTTTTGGGGGGGGGGGTTCTTTGAGACAGGCTTCCTCTGTTTAGCCTTGGCTGTCCTGGACTCACAGTGTAGACCAGGCTGGCCTTGAACTCACAGCGATCCACCTGCCTCTGCCTCCCAAGTGCTGGGATTAAAGGCGTGCGCCACCATGCCCAGCTAACTATTTAATTCTTTAATTTTCCTGGACTCTCTCTTTGTAGAGAAGGCTGGCCTTGAGCTCACAGAGATCTGGCCTGTTTCTGCCTCCCAAGTGCTGCACCATCGTCTATCTAACTAGTTAATTCTCCTCCACTCCCCATACAGTGTTTCTCTGTGTAGCACTGGCTATCCTGGAACTCTTTTTGTAGACCAGGCTGGCCTTGAACTCACAGAGATCCACCTGCCTCTGCCTCCCGAGTGCTGGGATTACAGGCATGCACCACCACGCCCAGTTAGTTAATTCTTAAATTTATATTTTCATAGAGCTTGAAAGATGACTCAGTGATTAAGAACACTGGCTGCTCTTGCAAAGGAGCCAGTTTTGGTTACCAGTACCCACTTTACTGGCACACAACCATTTGTAACTCTAGTTCTAGGGGATCTGACCCCTCTTCTGACCCCCATGGGCACCAAGCACATACATGCAGACAAAACACTCATACACATGAAAGTAAATAAATCGAAAAGTAACAACAACATAATAAAATGCTTGCATTTTCATATTAGATTTAGGTACCATGGAGTTTTTTATTCATGACTCTTTTTCAAAATCAGTTTTCATTAGGGCATTAAGAACAGCTGTATTTTAGCTTCCCTG
This sequence comes from Acomys russatus, assembly GCF_903995435.1. Classification (NCBI taxonomy): domain Eukaryota; kingdom Metazoa; phylum Chordata; class Mammalia; order Rodentia; family Muridae; genus Acomys; species Acomys russatus. The sequence goes on from NC_067159.1 coordinate 18,614,469, forward strand.
AATAAAGCAGGTATGAAGAAAGGCCCCTATTTCTTACATACCAGCATACACCCATTTAATTCTCTGTAGTGAAAAAAATATTCAGTATTGTTAAATAAAAGACATATGCTTTACCTGCAGAACAACAACTATCCAGGTCAGTTGATTATATCCCTGAAAAAATCCATTCTTTGAGACCAATTCTCCATCATAAACGTATACACCCATTAATCCAAACATACTCCCAAAGAAACCTAGAAGAAAGCAAAACCTAGGTCATATGGCAGTTTTTCTGAAGAGATATCTTTCCATTGAGCATCCTGACGCCTCCTCCCCTGTGCCAATTGGCAGGGCCCTGCTTTGCACTGGAGGCTAACCTGGGACTCAGCATGCAGCACAAGCTGCTGGGCTGGATCTCTTGTTCCTCTTGCCTCGCATCCCAAGTACTGGAGCTACGGGCCTGCACCACATAATTTTTTTTTTTTTGACGAAATCTGAATACTTAAAAAAAATATTCCACTTGAACTGGGTGGTGATGGGCACATACTTTTAATCTCAGCACTAGGGAGGCAAAGGCAAGTGGATTTCTGAGTTTGAGACCAATCTGGTCTACTGAGTTAGTTCTAGGACAGCCAGGCCTACACAGGGAACTCTGTCTCAGAGGGAAATATTACTTGATTTATATATATACAACAAAAAATATATATAATGTTATATGATGACTATAAATATATATATAATCACTTCTCGGCCTTTTGGCTAAGATCAAGTGTAGTATCTGTTCTTATCAGTATAATATCTGATACTTCCTCTATCCGAGGACAATATATTAAATAGATTTTTGGAAGTAGAAGACGGAATAGGAGCTTGCTCCGTCCACTCCACGCATCGACCTGGTATTGCAGTACCTCCAGGAACGGTGCACCCCCTCGAGGGGGAAAAAAAAGCATGACAGTATTTGAGAAAATAATTTACCAACCTTCAAACACTATAATAATGTTTAAAATACAGGATTTGAATTATTAGATTGATGATCCACTCGAGCATTAGTAAAATGCTTGCCTGTAACATTCCACTGTTTCCTATTGCTATGACCACATTTTTATGAGTAACATTTACACTTACTTCTATGAAAACACGCATATGACATAGAATTTCCTTTGTATTCAAAGTTTTGTGTTTTTGGTTTTTTCGAGACAGGGTTTCTCTATGTAGCCTTGGTTGTCCTGGACTCACTTTGTAGTCCAGGCTGGCCTCGAACTCACAGTGATCCGTCTGCCTCTGCCTCCCGAGTGCTGGGATTAAAGGCATGCGCCACCAAGCTGTATTCAAAGTTTTAATGAATGTAGGATCTGGGTTACAGAAGATAATATAAAGCTAATTATTTTTCTAGTCTAACACTGTCACAGATTTTTTGTTTGTTAGTTTGCTTGTTTTGTTTTGGCAGTGGATAAGTGAATGAAAATATACTTGTTAGTAAAAGTGTGAAATCCGATGTGAAGTGCCACATCTTGTGATATAAATGCCTACTCTGTATATAAGTTCACTGAGTTGTCTATGACTGACTACTTCCCATGTGTCCTCTTTAAATAAACTTTAGTTTTAAGATTTTTTTTTTTTTAAACCAAAACTCCAGGCTAAGAACCGGTCAAAGCCAGCATCAGATTCTGTATTTACTACTGAAGCCTTGCTGTTAAGAGAAAATTGGAACCTTACTGCTGAATACCAGTGTCAATACAGCCTCCAGACTCCTGGAGCCAGGAATTCCTAGAGCACTGTTGGCATATGGAAACCTACAGGACCACATCTTAAGGCAGAGCTTTAGAATTAGGCAGTCAAGGCTGGAGAGATGGCTTAGACGTTAAGAGCACTGGCTGCTCTTCCAAAGGTCCTAAGATCAATTTCCAGCAAGCACATGGTGGCTCATAAACATCTGTAATGAGATCTGGTGCCCTCTTCTGGCCTGCAAGTGTACATGCAAGCAGAACACTACATTTAACAAATCTTATTTTTTTTAACAAAAGGTATGGATCAAAGAGGTATGAGTGATATTTTTTAAATAAATCTGTAGCTAGATAAGAGTGTGAAGACTATGTCAAATTCATTTGTACATGCCCTAACCTTTTAATGTGTCTTGTTTACGTATGAAACTAACAAAGGCATGTAATTTTTTTTAAAAAATGCCCAAAGGCATAAATTTTAAAATTTAAATCACAAAATTAAAATTTGCTAATTACTAAAACACATATTTAGTGCATGTTTAAGATAGAAAGTCCACCATATGGCAAATGTTAAAGAGCTGTCTCTCTTTGGCTATACCAGGATGGGCTTAGTGTGACGCTATAGGTCACTGAAGGCACACCCACCCACAATCAGGGCTGTGGGTCTCTAGACTTTTCCTGTCCATCTGTCTCTTGGCCACCAGGAAATGAACGGCTTACTGTGCCTTGTACGTTCTGATATAACATCCTGCCTTACCACAGGCCAAAATCAGTGGACAATCAGTTGGAAGCCCCAAATTTTAAGACAAAGCAAAATTTCTCTATACACTAGTTTATTCTGGGCGCTTGGCACAGTGGCAGAAGGCTGTCTAACTGCATATAAGGGCATAGATGCCTTATGTCGATGTATATAGGTACATCTACTACAGTCTAATAGTGGCCAGCTATCCCACTGACATAGGGTATCTATGTACTTGTTGTCCCAAATGCTTTTAGGATGCTAACACACTACAAACCTCTCAGACTGACACTTATGTGCATGTCTCTATGGATGAGGAAACTTCCCCAAGTTCACACAATGAAATGCACTCAATCGTTGAGTCCAGGCAACATGGCTCTGGACCCTCTTTCACTTTACATTAATTATATTACTTAATCAAAATGACAAGTCATTAGGCCAGTCTTATTTTGTTTTCTTTTGAAACACTTATAATCCATGCTGAAAGTAGTAACTTTGACATCTGTGTATTATTCCTTACAAAAATTCTCACCCAGACATGGAATTATTGTTTCAAAGCATACATATATTTAAAAATCTTGTAGGCATTACCAAACTGGGATCCAAGAGGGTTCTAGCAATCTGTTCTCTTAGCAACCATAGGTAAGAAGGGTTTTGTTTTCTGCTTACTGGCTGACATTTGCTAGTCCTTGATTATAAAAAATTACAGTTTCAAATGTTTATTTATGGTCCTGAATTGTCTATAACTTAGAAGTATCCTTCAAAACCCAGTTTATCTTACCCTTTCTTTCCATGAGTTCTGTGCCATCATATCAAACCAAAGAATACGAAATCCAAAAGCACCCAAAGGAATAAACTCTAGACTTGTCTTTCACTTTCATCACACAATTCAACACTCTTGGGCCGCCCGCAGAGGCCTTGACTATTTCTTTTCTCTTTGCAGCTGCATATGAATAGCTTCCTATGTATATATAAGGTACTGTGTCCTAAATACATGGATACTCTCAGATAACCTACATAGCAACATATGAGATAGGAGTCGGAACTAGGAACTATATTTTATAGATAAAACACAAAACCACCAAAAGCTAAGTGACTTCTCAGAAGTCACACAGATGATAACTGATAAACTCAAGATTTGAGCAGTATGACTTCAGAACCAAGATTTCTTCAGCACTCTGCTACAGATGCACTCTATGAAATGACAGGTTAAAGTGCCTAACATTTTCAAGCCTGTGAGTTTGTCTTCTGGAAAGCAGAACAATTAAATTTTATTTTAAAAATATTGGCATTCAATATTTTTAGAAGAAGATAGGTTTCTACAATTTCTGTAAAAAAATATGACAAAATCAAGTTTTGGATGTTAATCAAACTTGGAAGTGTTGACATGAAACACTAGGCCATTAAAAAGGACACCTTACTGGGCCAGGTGTGGTGGTGTATGCCTTTAATCCTGGCACTCAGGAGGCAGAGGCAGGCGGACTGCTGTGAGTTCGAGGCCAGACTGGTCTACAAAGCGAGTCTAGGACAGCCAAGGACACCTTACTGGATAGGACCTATATGTCTGATGATCAAGAGAGACATAGTATATCTGGTAAGTTGGTGTCAATTGTGGGGATTAAACATAAAGCACTGAAGAACCAAGGAAAGAGGCCGACTTACAGCAAATCACTCTTTTTTGTGATTTGTGATTTTGAGAGCTCTGGCTCTCCTGGAACTTGCTCTGTAGTCCAGGCTGGCCTCAAACTCACAGAGATCCACCTGCCTCTGCCTCCCAAGTGCTGGGATTAAAGGCAGTAAATCACTCTTATGTATGTCATTTTGTATGCAGTGCTATCAAGATATAAGCCAGGACAATAACTGATGTCTAAATCCTTACTCAAGAGCTTACCCATGTATCATAAATCACTTAAGTATTTGTTCAAAGGGAACCCTATAACAAAGGAAGTGGTTTTGTTCGGTTATTTTCTTCTCTTCTAAGCTATTTACCAGCAGTTAGGCCTACTTTTCTATATCATGAGCAAAGGCATTCATTTCAGAAGCAGATTCGTAAGGGCCAAATCATTACCAGTTCTTTGTATCAACAGCACACTTGCATTCAAGGCCTATGTACTAAAGACTCAGGGAAATCTACAAATGTAAAGTCTTTGTCTGGGTTCTTGCTCAGATGGGGCCTCCCTATGTGGCCTGGTTGGCTTCAAACTCATGCTGCTGCTGCCTCAGCCTCCTGATTACTGAGATTGGAGGTGCTCTGCCACACAAGACTACAATAGCTATTTAGCAATCTATTAGAAAGCCTTTCAAACTTACCGAGCTGAATGTTTCTTATCCAAACTGATTGTTTTGTCTCTTTTAGTATTTTCTCAAAATAAACTCCAGCAAAGCCACTTGAAAAACACGCTGTGAGAACTGCCATGAGTCCTACAAACTGTGAGCCAGTTGAAAGTTCCTTAGAATTCAGCTCTTGAGAATCTGAAGGCCACTGAATAAAAACAAAAACAACACTGAAGAGGGCAGTGATATGCTTAGTGGGTAGGAACACTTGCAGCCAAGACTGGTATCCACATGGCGTCTAGAGAGGACCAACTCTCACTCGCTGTCTCCTGACTTCCACAAGCACACCATGGTGCTGCCTCAGCAAAAGCACACCCACATGAAAGAAGATAAGCTAACTCAAGCAGAGCAGAAAGAGAAGCTGGCGGGAAGGGAACCACAAACACTGCTGTGAAGTTACTGTACCCGGCATGGTACCCATGTGATTTTTATGCTACTGACCATACTGTACCAATTTAACTATTGCTAAATATTCCTTTACATCTATTTCTCACTCTTCTGATGTTCTAAGACTTATTAAGCCACTTCTAATGAAACTCTACTTTTTATCTACATTGTAAACTAGTACCTATTCATATAAACAATGGGTTTCATTATTTTCATACACTATATCTCATGTGCTTTCACCATACCCTCTCTATTACCACATTGACTGTGGTCCTCACTGGTCCTCTCCTTTTTCACACTAGCCCCTTTCTATTTTTACATCTTGTTTTTCAAAATCTACATTTTCTTTCTCCTTTTTTTTTTTTTTTCCAAGACTGGATTTCTCTGTATAGCCCTGGCTGTCCTAGAACTCACTCTGTAGACCAGGCTGCCCTCAAACAGGAATCCACCTGCCTCTGTCTCCCAAGGATTAAAAGTATTAGGCATTAGGCATGGTACTTAATCTTCATTTTTCAAGTGCAAAAATCTATTTCACTTAACATAATGATCTCCAGCTGTACATTTTCTGGTAAATGATATAATTTCATTCTTTATGGATAAATAAAGCTCCATTGTTTATATATATCACATTTAAATAATCCACTGACAGACACACTAATAGGCATCTAACTGACTCCATAACAATTATTATGCAATAATACTTTAACAAGCCTGCAATAAATATTGATACCTCTGTGCTACGTTCAAGTATATGCTTTAAAATGGTATACCTGGATCATATGGTAGTATTTTTACTTACTGAGCAAGATGGTTCAGTGGAGAAAGTGCTTTCTTTGCAAGTCTGACAATCTGAGTTCAATCCCAGTAACCCACATAAATGTGGAAGGAGAAAACCAACTACAGAAAATTGTCCCTTTGACTTCGACATGTGCTCTGTGAATTGCATGGGTGTGTACACACACACACACACACACACTATTTTCCAACTGGCTGCTTTCAATTACATCTCAAGCAGAGGAGCATAAAGGCTGATCTCCCCACCTCCATTCAGGACAACATCTGCTGCTTGTTTTCCTGATAACAGACCCAAGTCAGATTAGGGTAAAGCAGATCTCAGTGTAGTTTTTATTTACATTTCCCTAATGGGTAAAGATGCTGAACATTTTAGGTATATTTATTGGCTATTCGTATTTCTTCTTTTGATAATGATCTGTTCTTTACTTGCCTAATTATTGATAGGCTTGGGGCTTTTGGGTAGTTGTTGGTTATTTTTTGAGTTCTTTATATGGTAATTCTGATGAGGACCGTGTGACCACCCCCAGTCCCCACCCCCAAAGGTTGTCTCTTCAGTCTGCTGTTTTCACTGTCATGCAGCTTTTACATCTCATGCAATTCTATTTGTCAGCTGTGGCTACTGTTTCCTGGTGTTACAATCTCTGAGGCCATGCCGGTAAGCGCTGCCCCTGTTCCCTGTCATAGTCTCCAAGGTTTCAGGGTTTACATTAAAGTCTTCAAACCATCTGGAACTGAGTTCTGTGCTGGTTAGAGTGGCTAGTCTTAGCCTTGTACTGTGAATGCACAAGCACAGCTTCTGAGCACATTTGTGGAAGAGGCTTTGTTCTGCAATGTATGCTACACTGGATGGTTGTGTGTAAACTTGACACAAGTTAGAGTTATCAGAGAGGAAGGAGCCTCAGTTGAGGAAATGCCTCCATGAGTAACCTATTTTCTCAACTAGTGATCAATAGACCTACGTAAGCTCCTGCCTCCAGGCTCCAGCCCTGTTTTTGAGTTCCTGCTGGACTTCCTTTGGTGATGAACAGTTTTGTGTAATCCAAATAAACCCTTTCCTCCCCAACTTGTTTTTTGGTAATGGTGTTTCATTGCAGCAAGACATGTAACTAAGACCTATGCATTAATCATCTGTCGAGGATACAAGGGATGGGATAAACATTGAGATGTAACAAGAATAAATTAATAAAAAAAAAAAAATGAAAAAAAAGAAAAAAAAATCAGGTGGTGGTAGCTGCACGAGTTTATTTCCAAGACCTCTTTTCTCGTCCATTGGCCTATATGTCTGTTTTTGCAGCAGTACCATGTTGTTTTTATTATCACAGCTCTAAAGAATAATATGAAATATGAAATAATATGAAATCAGGTAAAACATGGCTTTATGGATGGGGTGGAGGACTGGCAGAGGCAGGAAGGATCTCACACTGTAGCTTACGCTAGCCTAGACTTCACTAGCTAGCCTAAGATGGCCTCAAACTCATGGCAATTCTACCTCAGCCTGCTAAATGCTAGAATTATAAGCATGAGCCACCATGCATGGCTAGTGTTGCTATTTTTGTTCGGTTGACTTGGCTATACAGGGTCTCTTGTGCTTTCACATAAACTATACAAGCTTCTCAACAGCAGTGAAGGAGACAATCCCCAGCTAGACTACTCAGATATTAATACGTTTTTCTTTCAAAGTTTTTTTGTTCTGTTTTTGCCTAGAGGCAGGTTTTATTTATTTACTTAAAGGTTTGTTTGCTTTTTAATTCTTTGTCTTTTGGTTTTTAACATTTGTTTTATGCCCTAAACTGCAATCTATTTTGGAGAAAATTCCATGATACCTAAGAATCTGTACTTCTTACCTTTAGATAGAATATTGTGTGTCTCTATCAGATAAGTATGTTTGCCTATTGTATGGTTTAATTCTCAAGTCTGTTGACTGCTTTTGTTAATAATTTACCTATTGATAAAAGTTAGGCATTAAAGTCATTTATCTACTCTTACTATATCTGAATATATCCCTATGTCTAGTAGTATTGAAATCATACTTTTCATAGTTGTAGACTTTTCAATGTTAGGCTTATTTATTTATTTGCGGGGGGAGGGGAGAGAGTATAGTACACAGTCCAGGCTAGCTTCAACTCACAGAAATCCTCCTGCCTCAGCCTCCCAACTGAGAGCTTATAGGTGTATGCTACCACACACACTTGAACACTTTTTAACAATGAAAACTGCTCACTTCCTATTCAATTTGCCTTCACTGCAGCAAGATGACACTGACGACTGATTCCTTGACTCTTGAAACTGCCCACTCTCTCCCTTGGCCCTGTACTATGTAACTCAGGATGCTTTCTGTGAGGATGGAAACGTTCTACGTCTCTGCTAATAGTGTAATAGTGTAGCCACTATCTTAGGTGCCTAGTAAGCAAGCGTGTGCATGAGCATGTGTGCGCGCGCGCACACACACACACACACACACACAAACACACTCAATAAAAAAGGAATGCAAAAGTGGGAGACAATGACCCAATGAGGAGTAATCATTAGAAAGCTTTGAAAGTTAGAAAGAAACAGTATAAATAAAGACAATGGATGTTCAGGGGACCAGAGGATCACTCATGATCTCGGATGTCCCATGGTTCTCATAAAACCCAAGCTTCATTCTTCTATATGCTGCTTTCCATTTCTGTTTGTTGTTTGTTGGTTGGTTTGGTTTGGTTTTGAGGTTTTGAGACAGAGCTTCACTGTGCCACATCTTATTTTGTTGGAAGTTCCTTCCACCTTCTCTCTTGCCAAGAGTTCCTGGCTCATACCTAAAATCCCAGCACTCTCAAGACTGATGTAGAAGATGGTGAGGTCAAGGCTACAGGGAGATCTTCTCTGAAAAAAACAAATCAAAGGGCTGGAGAGAGAGCACAACTATAAAGAGCACTTGCTGCTCTTTCAAAGAACCTGGGCTTGGTTCCCAGCACTGACACTTCAGCTCACAATTATCTGTAACACTAGTTCCCAGAGATCTGATACCTTCTTCTGGCTTCTATGGGCTCCTACGTTTATATAGTATAATCTCATGCAGGCTTACATGTATACATACAAAGTTAAAATAAATCTAAAGTCTAAAAGATGGATACAGATAGATAGAAAGATGATAGATAGATAGATAGATAGATAGATAGATAGAGAGCTAGCTCAGCAGTTGAGAGTGTGTGCTTTGCAATAATGAGGACCATAATTTGAGCCTGAAAACCTGCCTCACAGGCTGTGTATGCCGTGCATACCTGGAACCCCAGCTCAGAAGAAGGCAGAAATAGTAAGCTCACTGGGATTTGCTGGCTTCCACCCTACCCAAGAAAATACAAACCCAAGTTCAGGGACATACCCTGCCTTAAAGTAGTTGACAGAGAGTGACAGGACACCTAATACCCTGTTCTTGCCTCTACACATATATGCATAGACCCACACATACACATAAAAAGAATAATGTTTTTTAAAAGCCAGACATAATGGCTCATGCCTGTAATCTCAGGACTTAGAAAGCAGAGTCAGGAGAGTGGCCAGAATTTGAGGACAGACTTATTTGCAGAGGAAGCTCCAGGCCAGCCAGGGCTGCAAAACACAACTGGGTCTGTACGTATGTGGTACTGAGGACCAAAGCAAGTCCTCTGTCAGTAAGCCATGCCACAAATGTTCAGTTTTTTACTATGAAAAATATTTATTTATTTATTTATATCATATCACATACTCTCAATGCAGTATTTGCTTACATGGAGCCATAAAAAATAATCTGTCGCCAGGCAGTGGTGGTGCATGCCCTTAATCCCAGCACTTGGGAGGCAGAGGCAGGTGAACTGCTGTGAGTTCGAGGCTAGCCTGGTCTACAAAGTGAGTCCAAGCTAGTCAGAGCTACACAGAGAAACCATGTCTCAAAAAAAAAAAAAAAAAAAAAAAAAAAAAAAAAAAAAATCTGTCAGCAATTATTTGCTTGAACAAGTAACAAAGCCATATTCTCTACACAAAATATATCAGGTTTTCAAACTGACAGAATTGAAAGGCATACTTATCTTGAATAATTACCTGTACAAAAGCAACTCCTGCCATCAGAATTACTAGGGAGAGCCACTGGTACACACCTAATTTTTTACCAAGCATAGACACAGAAAATAATGCTGTTGTAAGTATTTTCAACTGATATGTAACCTAAAAGAGAAAACAGCAGTATTATTAATGTTTGATTTTGTGTTTATTTGCTTTTTAAAGGACTATTAGAACTGCATCTCAGCACCTGGTACGTGGCTGCATCTAGGTTTGACAGTGCCACATAGAGTAAGTTGTTCTGAAGAGTGTATATCCCTGATGGAATAGCGAGCTTGAGTGTTTCCATGGGTTTATTGAGAATTTCATCATGCAGGACTCGATTCAGTGTTCTCACACTGCACTCTAGAATAAATGAAACGGGAAAGTCAGCCATTAGAGTATCTCTGATGAAGTCATAAGCTCTTTTGTTATAGGCCTCGGTTTTCTCACTTTAAAAATAGAAACCTGGGTGCAGGCGTGACGGCTCAACAATGAAGAGAAAGCACCGCTCTCGCAAAGGACCAGAGTTAAATTTCTAGTACCCGCACTGGGTGGCTCAAAACTGCCTGAAACTCCAGCTCAAGTGGACTCCACACATCTAACCTCTGGGAGCACCTACACTTAGGTACAGAGACAAAGGCACGCGTGTGTGCACACACACACACAATTAAGATTTTTTTAAAAATGGTTTTTTTAAGTCAGGGTTTCTCTGTGTAGCCCTGGCTGTCCTGAAACTCAAACTGAAGGCCACGCTGGCCTCTAACTCATGCATTGACCTATCTCTGCCTCTCAAGTGCTGGGATTAAAGGCATGCACTACCACACGTGGCTAAAATAAATCTTTGAAAAAAAAAATGAGCTACATTGGGATATTTTTCAGTATAACATAACTTTTGATGCAAATTGTTCAAATGTTAAATATTAAAGAGTAGCTAATTGATATCTTTATCTTTATACTCATTCATTCTGGAAAATAACAAGACTATGTAGGGGGCTGGAGAGACGGCTCAGCAGTTAAGAGCACTAGCTACTCTTATAGAGGAAAAGGATTCTATTCCCAGAATCTACATGGTTGCTCATAACTACCTGTTACTCTAGTTCTAGGGGATCCAATGCCCTATTCTGACCTCTGCAGACACCAGGCACATACATGATACATAAACATACATACATACATACATACATACATACATACATACATACAGGCAAAAACACACATAAGATAAAAATAGAGGAAAATGACATATATATGTATATATATATGTATATATATATATATATATACACACACACACACACAAATGTATCTGCAACAAGCAAAAGCTCAATTTAATTTAATTATTTAATTTATTATTCTCTCATCCTGACTGCAGTTTCCTATTCCTCCCCCCCTCCCAGCTCCCCCCCCCCCCCACCCAATCCACACCTCTGTTTCCCATCAGAAAAGGGTAGGCCTCCCATGGCTATCAACCAAACATGTCATTTCAAGTTACAGTAGGACTAGGCATCTCCCTCATATTAAGACTGGATGAAGCAACCCAGTAGGCTTGGAAAAGGGTTCTAAAAGCTCACAAAAGAGTCAAGATCCAGCCCCTCCCCAACATACTGTAAGGAGTCCCACAAGAAGACCAAGCTATACAACCATAACATGGATGCAAAAGATCATCAGATCACGTAGGCTCCCTGGTTGTCAGTTCAGTCTCTGTGAGCCCCTCTGGGCCCAGGTTACTTGACTCTGTGAGTTTTTTGTGGTGTCCTCAATCCCTCTGGCTCCTACAATCCTTTCCCCCCTCTTCTGCAGGATTTCCTAAATTTCATCTAATGTTGCTCAAATTATTAGTAAAAAAATATTCTCTGATTGCAGTAAGTTTATAAAACAATATTTTATTCATTCTTCAGCCACCCTGCCAATCAAGTATAAAGACATTAATCATTAAAAGAAGCAAATCAGCTATGGAGCAGGGTTGCTAGAAACAACAGAAAACTGGCTACTAGTTCAACTTGTCTCATGTCGCATGGGTCCAGACCTACATCTCTAGAGCAGCTTGGGGACACAGGCTCTCTGTATGTAATACGCTGGCTTGCTGCAGCTTTCATCTACCACTAAGCTGTACACCCACAGACCAGCCAGCTAGGTTTCCTACTCTGAGAATTGTCCATCTCTATCTTTTCCAACAACTTGCTGTCTCTTTCATACTGTGCTGCAGTTCTGTGTGTAGTTCTGTGTGTGGCTTGTCTCTTCACTTGGTTTGATACATCTTTTCAGTTTAAGATATGTCTCCCAAAATGCATTTCTGCTCCCCTGAGCCACACTCTGCTTATGGCTTAAATTGAAGGCCACACTGGCCTTAATTTGCTTTTGTAGTTGTTTGAGATCATTCATAGTACCAAGGTCACACTGACTTTCGGTTTGGTATGGTTTGAAGCAGGGCTTGTGTAGCAAGTCCATGCTGGTCTGGAAATCACTACATAACCTGGGTTGGCCCTAGACAAACAATTCTCTTACCTCGGTCTCCAAAGCACTAGGATGATACGTGTAAGCCATCATGTGTGGCTCTCTTTTTTCTTCTTCATTATTTTCTTTCTCTTCCCCCAATAAAGTCTTACTATGTAGATCACACAGGCCTTAAAGTTGTGATCCTTCTACCCCAAACTCTCAAGTACTAGGGCTATAGGTATGTGCGACTCTGCTCAGTTTGGCTTTGATCTAAATGTCAACATTTCTGCCACCTGAGATTGGTTTGTTCTTTTGAACAGGATCTCATGTACCCCAGACTAGCTTCCTTCAAACTTGCTATGTAGTCAAGGATGACCTTGAACTTCCGTTCTTCCTTCCTCAACACCCAAGCACTAGTATTACAGGCAAGTTTCACCAGGCCCAGCTTTACAAACTGAAGATGACTTCACTAATGCTAAGCAACTTGGCTGTTAAGTACCAACTAAGCTACTTTCCCAGTCCTGGAATTCATCTGGGTGTACTTGCACCTAGTCATGCCTCAGCGCACTGATAGCTAGTTTCACCACATCTATCCACAATGCAACTATTCATGCTAATGGTCTCCTTGGCTCCAGTATTAAATGCAGTAGTTACTTGTGATTACTATCTAGACCTTAGCAACAAAACCTGCCCTCTATGCTTTCCTAGTACACTGTCAAGACTCTCTGTCCTGCTGGTAGCTCCTGTAGAGTCTTCTTCATTGACTACACCTTCTGAACCTGGCTTCTGAGTGCTGAGAACAAGCCAGAGCTATTTTTCAGCCTTCTTATCCTCCAGAGTGTGTGTGTGTGTGTGTGTCCTATGCTTCTGAGTGCTGAGAACAAGCCAAAGCTATTTTTCAGTCTTCTTATCCTCCAGAGAGAGAGAGAGAGAGAGAGAGAGAGAGAGAGAGAGAGAGAGAGAGAGAGAGAGAGTGTGTGTGTGTGTGTGTGTGTGTGTGTGTATGTGAGACCTACTCTTCTCCTTGGCTTTATAGATATCACCAACTTAACATGAACCAAAAGGAAGTCATTTGATTTATCTCCAAATCTGTCCTCCCTGTATTTTTTGTTTGTTTTGGTTTTAGTTTTCAAGACAGGGTTTCTCTGTATAGTCCTGGCTGTCCTGGAACTCACTCTGTAGATCAGGCTAGCCTTGAACTCAAGAGATCTGCCTGCCTCTGTATCCTAAGTGCTGGGATTAAAGGTGTATGCCACCACCACACCCAGCATCCCTGTATCATTTACTATCATATATAAACACACAGCAATTTAATCTAAAAACCTACAAATCATTCTGAAAACTGTGTTGACCCTCCTTCCTGACTTTTACTTATACATATAATCTACTAGTCACAGCATATCAAATGTTCACCATTACTAATGATTAGAGGCATGCAAGTCAAGGCCACAATGAGATACCTCCTCATACCCACTAGAATGGCTATAATGAAGGGTGGGCAGGGACTGGGGCACAAATCAAAGTATATCCATTGGTTGGCATACATGAAGCTGTAAGTTTGAACACACACATGAAAGAGTATGATAGACATAGAGAAAGAAGTGGTGAGAAAATAAAAACTTTGGGCCAGGCGTGGTGGCGCACGCCTTTAATCCCAGCACTCAGGAGGCAGAGGCAGGCAGATCACTGTGCGTTCGAGGCCAGCCTGGTCTACAAAGCAACTCCAGGACAGCCACGCATACACAGAGAAACCCTATCTGGAAAAGCCTAAAAAAGAAAAGAAAAACTTCATACACTGCTAATAGAAATATAAAATGGAGGCCAGCAAGATGATTCAGTAGGTGGGGTAAAAGTGCTAGCTGCCAACCCGACCACTTGAGTTCAAGCTCCAGGATCCACGTGGTAGAGAGAACTAATTCCTACATGTAGTCCTCTGACCACCACACTTACACAATGTCACACACTTACACCTCCCTATCATAATAAACAAACAAATAAATATGTGATTAAAAGTTAATAAAACAAAACAATGGTACAGATTCTGTGGAAAGTTTGATAATTCCTTATAGTAAACAAAGAAGACTAGCAAGATGACTGTCCTTTGACCTACACTCATATGCAACGATATATGCATGTCCACCACAATCATACATGCAATACATTTATTTTAAAAGATAAATGAAGCTGGGTACAGTGACACATGCCTATAATCCCAGCATTCAGGGAGGCAGAGGCAGGTAGATCTCTGAGTTCAAGACCAGCCTGGTCTACAAAGCAAGTCCAGGACAACCAAGGCTACACAGAGAAACCTTGTCTCAAAAAACCACACACACACACACACACACACACACACACACACACACACACACACACAACAACCAGATGATGATGACCTAGCAATTATGCTTGGGGTGGGAGTGGGGGGTGAGGGGGGGTAGGGGCAGTGGTATGTATTTATACCACCCTCCACACCCAAATAAAAGCAGAGATTCCAACAGATACTTGCTACATTAGCATTAACCACTGTTCATTCCAATAGGGTTGATGGTAGCCAAAAGGTAGACATTGGTCTACTAACACATAACTAAGAAAACAAGATGTAGTATATTATACATTGAAATAGTATTAACAAAGAAAAATCTGCCTGGGCAGTGGTAGTGCATACCTGTAATCCCAGCATTCAAGAGGCAGAGGCAGATGAATTTCTGAGTTCATGGCCAGCCTGGTCTACAAAGTGAGTCTAGGACAACCAAGGCTACACAGAAAAACCAAAAAACAAAACAACAACAACACACACACACACAAACCCTGACACATAAACTTTGAGAATATTATGCAATTGAACTAAGCCAGACATAAGAGAACAAGTATTATATGATCCACCTTAGATGGAATATCTAAAGTAGGTAAATTCAAAAACAGAATCTAAGTCAGAGGTTACCAAGAACTAGAGGAAAAGGTTATCAGGGAGTTACCACTTAATAGTCATACAGACTCTCTGTTCAGTGAATTGAGAAAGTTTCGGAAATAGCGATAGTTGTACAAGATTGTAAACGTAAAAATTCACTCGTACAATGGCAAAACTTCACATATATATGTGTGCTCACATGCTCATGCATACACATTATCACAACTTAAAAATTAAAGCCAGATAATAAACAACTATAAATCTAGCACACAAAAAGCTAAGATACAATGATCAAGAATTTATGGCCAGCTTGAATGACATAGCAAGGCACTATCTCGCCAAAGGTGGGGGGGGGGGGGAATCACAATGATTGCTCTAAAACCCTCCCTGTAAAGGCTAAGTTGAGGCTGGAATGCACCCACTGGTAGATCACGTACAGAACATGTACTTAGGATATGCAAAGCCCAAGGCTCAATCTCTAGAACCAGAGAACAACTGCACAGTTCATAAATTATATCCCAAGAAAACCTTTCAACTGTGCCAAACAAGTGTCTCACTGCTGGATTAGTTAATGTAGCTAGTAAAAGTCTTCAGTAAAAAGTTACTATGAACTCTATAATTCAAACAAAGAACTAGAGAATTCACTTTTTCTCAAATTAATAAACTATGAATGCAACTAGGATTCAGACTCATAGCATTAACTAGGCATGGATTGTGTTACAGACTGAACACAATAGCTTTAGTACTAACCATCTAAAATTGGTACTAAAACAAATTCGTATGTTTGTGTGTGTGTGTGTGTGTGTGTGAGAGAGAGAGAGAGAGAGAGAGAGAGAGAGAGAGAGAGAGAGAGAGAGAGAGAGAGCATGAGTTGATGTTGGCTGTCTTCCTCAGTGGCTCTTGACCTTATTTTAAACAAGGTGTCTCACTAAACCTCAAGTTTGTCAAGCAGGCAGGCCAGCAGGCTCTGGGGTCCTCCTGTGTCCTCCCGGTGCTGAAATTCCAAGCTCACACTGACACACCCAGCCATTTATGTGGTGCTGAAGATCCAAATTCAGGCCCTCACACTTGCATAGTAAGCACTTTACCAAATGAGCCATCCCCTTGGGTCCTGTCTTAATAATTTTTTCAAAAATATTAGAATGTCAAGTCTAGGGAAATTAAATACAAGATCAAATAAATAAATGCACATCAACTGTGCGGTTACAATTATAGTCACATATATAAAAATTAAACTAATCAGGACTGGAGAGGTGGCTCAGAGGTTAAGAGCATTGGCTGTTCTTCCAAAGGTCCTAAATTCAATTCCAATGAGATATGGTGCCCTATCCTGGCATGCAGGTGCACATGCAGGCAGAGCACTGTATACATAATAAATAAATCTTTTTTTTAAAGTAAACATCACATTTATTAAAAGGAAAAAACACCCTAGATACTTACTACTGTCTTTATAGACTAAAAAGATGCAGGCCATTATTTTCAAAATTTCAGCCACAACTACTGCTGTAGAAGATAAATAACGAGGACCCTCTTCTTTTAAAGTCCTAGAATAACGCATCGTTAGAACCAAACTGGTAGTCTGAAACACCAAAATTCCCAAAGAAAGATATTTTAGGTTGGCAGACATTGTTTTCTCTTCATTTGTCTGAAAAACAAAATAAGCAGGGCAAGTCAGTCAAATTAAGAAATACAGAAACTAATATCCAACAAGAGACAGAAGCCCCAAACAAGACAAGCATCTTCTTTCTAATTGCAACAAGAACAAAACAAACAAACAAAAAACAAACAAACAAACAAAAAACCCTTGGACCAAAGAAAAGAGCACTTGCCAGAAAACTCAGGCTGAAAAAAATAGGGCAAACTGATTTGTCTGAGAGATGAGCAAGCACTGAATTCTTGGAGATTTCTGGCTACTTATGTATTCTCCCACGTGCTGCAGTACCATCTAATTGGGAACTGCCATCAATGTAGAACAACACAACAGCCGATGAAAACTCAGTTTCTCTGACCCAGTGACTAAAGACAGCTGTCAGGCGGTGGTGGCGCATGCCTTTAATCCCAGCACTCAGGAGGCAGAAGCAGGCGGATCGCTGTGAGTTTGAGGCCAGCCTGGTCTACAAAGCGAGTCCAGGACAGCCAAGGCTACACAGAGAAACCCTGTCTCAAAAAACAACAAAAAAAAAAAAACAAAACAAAGACTGTTCCCATTCCAGTATAGAGTATGGGGAGCATTGCTAACTCTTAACACCTGAACTAATGAAAGTAGACATGGTAACCCCTCCCCCTCCCCCCAGAATCTGCAGACAGAAACTTCAGAGTAGAGGCCTGTTGGCCATTCCTGCCATACACAAAGTGAGTATCTATTACTGTATATGTATATAATAATATAAATATATACATAAAAAATAAAAAATATTTAATAAAAAAGGGGGAAAAATTAAAACAAAACAAAAGAACAAAATGAGTATCCACAAGTGGGGTAAAAGAGATTAAAGTATGAACCAGAGTTTCACAATACACAAGCATTCAAGATACAACTCAAAATGAGTATACTCATCAAAACACAAAACAAAAAAATTTAATTTGGTTGAATTGCAACAAAAATAACCCAGATGTTGGTGTTACAAGAATTTCAAGGAAGCCACCATACAAATGCAGAAAAAAAATTCATTAAACTTCTTAAAAATAAATTTAAACTCATAAAGACAAAACCGATAGAACAGTTCTCATGCACTTTTACCCAGCTTCCCTAAGAACAGCAGCCATAAAGTCATTTTAGTTCAATAAGCTACTTCAACATTGCTCTGAGGAACTTTTATTTATTTATTTTTTAAAGATTTATTTATTATGTATATAATGTTCTGTCTGCATGTATGCCTGCACACCAGAAGGTACCAAATGTCATTATAGATGGTTGTGAGCCACTGTGTGGTTGCTGGGAATTGAATTCAGGACCTCTGGAAGAGCAGCCAATGCATTTAACCTCTGAGCCATCTCTCCAGCCCCTGAGAGATTTTTATTACTATTATTATTTCTATTATTATGATGCCAATACCTTCAAAAACTTGCTGTCTGTCTCTAAGCAACAACCCAGTCACAACAGACTCACATTAAATATAAAGCCAGAAGTGTGTTGAAAAGTCAAAAAGACTGAGCCATCTTAGGAGTTTGAGAGACTAAAGCCAGGAAAATCATTTAAGCCGCAGAATTCAAGACCAACCTGTGCACCTCAGTTAATGAGGACCAGCCTCATGGAAAAGGAAGAAGGAAGAGAGTCCTTGAAGCAGAGGAGGAGGAGTAAGAAAGAGAGATGGGCAGGGAGGATAAAGATACCATGAGAAAATTATGAAAAAATTAGAGGGATTATAATATATCAGACAAAAAGCTTACATAAAAATATTTCTAGACTTGAAGGATATTTTATAATAATAAAAGGATCAATGTGCCAGGAACATTATAAATGCACACATATCCCATTAAGGTAGCTTCAAAATACACAAAACAAAATGAACAGAAATAAAAGAAAAACAATAGGCTAACCCAGTCATAACTAAAAATATTTAACCTACTTTTCTAAAAAATCATGGTAGAATGAGAAAAAACTGATAAAGATCTAGAAGTTCTCAACCGTTCTATCAACCACCAAAACCACAGGAGACACGGAGACAGCGCACGCAGATCCTAAACACAGTCGCCACTGTGCTTCCCACTCAAGATCACACAGTTTTTGCCTCAGGTTGATCTAAAGATACAGGCCCAGACAAAATCCCCATACCGTCTGTGGTGAACTGAGCAGGAACAACCCCTATATGCTCCTATCTTTGGATGGTTAGCTTTCAGAGTGTATCACTATTTGAGGAGGATTAGGAGGCATGGCCCTGTCGGAGAAAGTCACTAGGGGTGGGCTCTGAAGTTTCATGAGGCCAGGCCAGGCCAGTGTCCCTCTTTCTCTCTGCCTGTGGATCAAGATGTAGCCCTCAACAACTTCTCTAGCACCATGGCCGCCTGCATGCTTCATGCTTCCCACCGTAAAAACAATGAGCTATACCTTTGAAACTGTAAGCAAGGTCCCAGGTAAATACTTTCGCTTATAAGAGTTGCCTTGGTCATGGTGTCTCTTTCCAGCAATACAAAAACAACTAAGACACCTTGTTTAGCAGAAACTGAAGGATGAGTTCTCTTTTTCTTTGGTAATGTTTTGGGGGGTTGTTTCAGGATCTACTTTTTTTGCTCAAGCTGGTCTTAAACTCTTGAACTCATGATCCTCCCACCTCAGCCTCTGGAGTAACTGAAGTCACAAGCTATAAGCTGCCAACCTGATGTTAAATATGTGAAAATATGAAGGATCTAGGGAATGAAAACAATTTGGGAAGCCGGTGCCATAACCACCACATTCCTTTAATCCTAGCACTCAGGAAGCAAAGGCAGGAGGATCTCTGAGTCTGAGTCCAGCCTGGTCTATAAAGATGCACTCTATATCACAGTATGATTTGGATGAAATATGGCCTTAGTGCACACCTTTAATCCCAAACAATGAAGTAACATTAGTGTATAGAAGGAAGAAGTCTTATTAAGGAGCAAACAATGTAATAAATGAAAGATTTGACAGAATCAATCAGAGATAGGATACACTTAACTCTCAGGAGAACAGGACAGGAAAGAGAAGCTACTTAAGAGCAGCACAGGGAGAGAGAGTAAGAGGGTTTTTCTTTTTATTGCTAAGAGCTTTTTTGCAGGACAGTTTTACAGAGACAGTTTGCAGAGAGATCAAGCTATACACAGGTGAAGACAGAGCAAGCCAGAGAATGAGAAGGAGCCAGAAGATTAAAAAATATTGCCAATACAAGTGACGGGATAACAATTGAGTTGTAATCTGAATAAATTAATAAAATTAAAATTTTAAAAAGATTGCTAAAATTAATTTGAGGCCAAGCAGAACAATTCAGTTAGAAGCCAAAAGAAGCCAGTTTCAATCAGTCAGCTTGGAGAGGAGTTTAGGACAGAACAGCTGAGTTGAACCAGCCAGCAAAAATTCAGAAAGAGCTAGAAAGCCTTGGCAATGGCTGTCATCTCATGCCCTTGTCTTAGGGAATAAAAATGACATTTACAACCAGTACCTCTGGTTGTATATATTTCTCACAGTTTTAGAGATGGGAAGTGCCAGATGACTATGCCAGCATTCTTAGGTTCTGGTAAGGTCTTCCTTCTAAGATTGCAGATGACTGTCTTGACATTGTGCTCCCACATGGTAGAGCATCAAGAGTTCTCTGGGGGCCCTAATCTTGTCATACACATACACATATATATTCTGAGCTTGTATATAGAATATATATTATGTAACTTATATAGAGAGAATTTTCATAATATAGAAAGACAAATCAATCTAGCAATATACAAAAGATATTTCACCAATAATAAAGAAAAATGAACCAATTAAGTAAAAGATGTCTGATATCACAAACATAAGAGAAATAAAAATTAAAACCACAATGAGTTACACCTACTAGAACTGCTAACTTTTGGGGAGTGGGGAATAACAACATTTTAGAAGTGGATCATGCTTTAGAAACTCAGTTAATTGCTTTTCATTTTAAAAATGAATAAAATGGTGAATAATGGGTCTGAGAACTTGTTCAAGATCACATAATTAAATATTAGATATTTCTGCTCATTTAGCTAGATATCTTTTCTGGCTCATTGTACACAATACAGTAAAATGCTAGCAAACTATGGTGCCTTTTCCTCTACACAGGGAAAATTGCCAGCATCCTCCCAAAACATCAAAGAGTGATTTCAAATATGTTCAAGGAAGTCAGTTGTGTGCTTATTATGTACTACCAAGATCATTACTACTCCCACGTTAACAACAATGCTCCAATTATTAGCAAATAAGAATAAAGGTCAGTTTCTGGCCAGGCATGGTGGTGCAAGCATGTGATCGCAGCACTTGGAGGTCAGCGGCAGGAGATCACCACAAATTCAAGAACAGCTGGTTTACATAATTGAGTTCCAGGTCACCTAGGGCTACATAGTTAGACTCTGTCTCAATAAATAAATAAGTTTCTAAGCCAGCATGTACTTTCACAATTTTGCTTTTCCAGTACCAAACATACACTTATCGGTGCACACATTCACAACACGGGGCTTCCTAGTGCTTTTGTCTCTCACTTTTCAGCCACACTGATGCACACAATCATGCAGCTCCTACCTCTCAAAGTCCTTCATGTCCTCTGGGTAGGAGCTGAGTCTAGGTTTGGTTAGGCTCTCTTACAGACCCCTCTCTTTTTGTTCTTTGTACTAAGAATCGAACTCAGATCTTGGCACAGCCTAGGCAAGTTCTTTATTGTTGAGTTCCACTCCCAGCCCTCATCAATAAATCTTGCACTTGCTTACTAATTGCCACATTTCATCTGAATTGCTGAATACATTTAATATTTATAAAGCTGAGGTTAGTATTTTTAAATCTCTTTGAGGGAAAATATACAACAAAAATTCATAGATTTAAATTCCATTCATTTAGATTCAATGAGCTCAGATGACGACTTGATCAGAATTTACTTTTACATTTTGAACAAAATAAAAATGACTACTCTTATTTCCAATTCCAAGAGATTCTCAGAAAGCAAAAGAAAACAAAAAATGGAGGGCTAGAGACATAGCCAAGTGGTACAGAACATGCCTAGTATATTTATATGAGGCCCTGGGTTTGATCCATAGGAGTTCAAAGAAAGGGGGAAAAAATGGTTTTTTCAAATATGCTGGAGGCCAGGCATGATGATGTATACCTTTAAGCCAGCACTCAGGAGGCAGACAAGCAGATCTCTATGAGTTCAAAGCTAGCCTGATCAACATAGCTATATAGCCAGCTTCAGGCCAGCCATAACTACATCGTGAGGCCCTGTCCCCCCAAAAAACAAAACAACAACAATGAAAAACCTTACAAATGTGCCGGGCATGGTGGTGCACACCTTTAATCCCAGCACTCAGGAGGCAGAGGCAAGAGGATCACTGTGAGTTTGAGGCCAGTCTGGTCTACAAAGCAAGTCTAAGACAGCCATGGCTACACAGAGAAACCTTGTCTTGAAAAACAAGACAAAACAAAACAACAACAACAAAAAACAAGCAAAAAAAAAAAAAAAAACCTTACAAATATACTAGAACCCACAATTTAAGTATGTTTATATGGTAATTATACCCTTCGTTTTCATTAAAGTGGTTCCTTTAAGATCCGAAGATGGTTGTTTTATAAAGATTTGACAGGCAATTCTAAGTTACCTTATATGTTAAATAATATGCTATAGAGCTGGGTATACTTCAGTGGTAGAGCCCCTCCTAGCCTACATGAAGCCGTGGGTTTAGTCCCCAGCACTGCAAATATACATAACTACACTCATACATGCACTCATGCATGCCATAATGCATATACAGCATGAATATACATTATTACTGATGACCACCTTCCCCCAAATTACCATAGTGACTGGCCATGATCATTAGTTGAATTATATATTTTTTCTGTAATACTCAAAATACTATGTGCGGCCAGACATAATGGCACATGCCTTTAATCCCAGCACTCAGGAGGCAGAGGCAGGAGCATCTCCATGAAGTTAAGGACAGCTTCATTAACATAACCAGTTTTAAGACAGCCAGCACTACATAAGAGAGACCTTGTCTCAAAACAAAAACAAAAAATACCACATACCAGTCATTTCCCTTCATCTTTTTAGATAGGCCCTTATAAAAAAAAGCCTGAAAATCTGTATGGCTGCCCTTCCTTCCAGTGGTTTACTAGTTGTGGTAGCTTGACTAGGTATGACCCCCACATACTCATGCACGCCCCACAGGCCGTGGCACTATTAAGAGGTATGATATTGTTGGAGTAGGTGTGGCCTTGTTGGGAGAAATGTGTCACTGTGGACTGTGGGGGCGGGCTTTGAGGTCTTATATGTTCAAGCCACACACAGTGTGCCTCACAGTCTCCTGATGCCTGTGGATCAAGATATAAAACTCTCAGCTCCTTCTCCAGCATGTGTCTGCTGCATGCTTGTCGCCATGATGATAAAGGACTAAACCTCTGAACTGTAAGCCAGCCCCAATTAAATGTTGTCCTTCATAAGAGTTGCCACGGTCCTGGTGTCTCTTCACAACAATAGAAACCCTCCCCAAGGCACCAATGTATGGTTAGTATCTAATATTTAGGGCCATGTATGAAGCCTGTTGTACAGAGACAATATTTGTTTTACTATACATGTCATGTGTTTACACAATGTTCTTAAACTACAACAAAGTCATGACCTGGTGCCGTACATCTGTAATCTCAACACTCAGGAGGCCGAGGCAGGAAGATCAAGTACGAAAGCCTGTCTGGTCTACACAGCAAGGTGCTATGCCAAGGAGGGAGGGAAGTAACAGCAACAAAGCATCCAAATATATATTTTAAAAGACTAAGTATTAAAAATATGCTGAAATTTTCCTTCTACTGTAAAAACAAACCTTAATTTTAGAGTGAGCTATATTTATATTTTCTAAACACTGATCATGATAGTCTGCTATCCTTCCTCTGAGTGTCACCAGGTCTCCCCATCAAGGGGACATGGTCAAATATGGGGCACCAGAGTTCGTGTGAAAGTCAGACACCAGTCTCCACTCAACTGTGGAGAATGTCCTGTCCATCGGCTAGATCTGGGTAGGGGCTTGATGTTCACTACACGTATTGTCCTTGGCTGGTGTCATAGTTTGAGCAGGACCCCTGGGCCCAGATCCGCCCATCATAATGTTCTTCTTGTAGGTTTCTAGGACCCTCTGGATCCTTCTATTTCCCCATTCTTCCATACTTCTCTCACCTAGAGTCCCGATAGAATTTCCTCACCTCTATCCCACTTTCCTGGTAAGTGAAAACTCTCATGGGACATGCCCCTTGGACTAGTGTCCAGATATAAGTGAGTATATACCATTTGAGTCTTTCTGCTTGATACCCTAGGATCATACTCAAGGGGAGAAAGTCCCCCTTAGTCACAGTCATAGGGGAGGGGCATAAGGTGAAATGGGAGGGAGGGAGGAATGGGAGGATACATGGGACAGGATAACAACTGAGATGTAATATGAATGAATTAATAAAAAATTATAATAAAAAAAACACTAATCATGAAATATACACCCTTAGTAAAACATAACTCTATTAAAAATCAGTAACATAACAGAGTAGCCATGAGGACACAAACTGGGTAAGCGGCACATGCTGTAATCTCAGCCCTCAGGAGCCTGAGACAGGGGAATTGTTACAGTGAGCCGGAGGCCAGCATAGGCTATTTAGTAAAATCATGCTCCTAACACACAAATGCACATGTACACATAAGTATTATGCAAATGTAAACTCACATCAGCTGGATGTGTAAAAACAGCCCTCTAAAGGTTTTTCTAAATAAATGAACAACAAAAAAAGCAAGCATACTCAGAAAGTTAAGCTGGGTTGTTACTTTTGTCACCATCTTCCATGTTGCTAAACCTTAGCAACTTGTAGCTGTATACTAATTCACTAAAGATGATTTGATGTCTGACACTGAGATTTTTATCTCTTCTAGCTGACTCAAGAGTATAAGTGGGGGTGGGGGTCTGCAGAGACAGGGGTTAAGAGCACTTGCTGCTCTTGGAGAGGATTTGGGTTCAATTTCCAGCATCCTTGTGGCAGTTCATAATTCAAGTTTCAGGGGATCTGCTGCCCTCTTTTGGCATCAAGTGCCATAAGCATGTACATGGTGGCCATACACATGGGTAAACACATAACATAAAAATGTTTTAAGTATAGATGGTATGCAAAAAATCCAAACAATATTCTACTCTTGAAATACATACTAGTCTTGTAGGGAAAATAAGATATTTTTTATAAATGAAAGACATGAAGTAACTCACACTACTACTACAATATGAGTGGTTTTTACCTTATAACTGAAACTACATTATTACAGCTCAATTTTAGAGGGAATGCTTTTGTTATTTTGTTTATTATTGTTGTTGTTATTTTTCTTTTTCTTATTTTGTTTTGTTTTTCAAGACATGGTTTGTCTGTGTTACCTTAGCTGTCCTCGATGCTCTTTGCAGACCAGGCTGGCCTCAAACTCACAGCGATCTGCCTGCCTCTGTTTCCCAAGTGCTGGGATTAAAGTTCTGTGCCACCACGCCTAGCTACTTTGTTTTTTCCAAGACAGTGTTTTTGTGTAACCCTGGCTATCCTGGAACTTGTCATGTAGACTAGGCTGCCCTCGAATTCAAGAGATCTAACTCCCTCTATCTCCCAAGTGCTGGGATAAAAGGAGTGCACCACCACACCTGGCTTTATTTTTATTCTTTTTATTCTCTGTATGTGTTTATGAGTAGTGTAAGTACCACAGAAGCTGAAGGTGTCAGATCCCCCGAGCTAGAGTTACAGGTGCCTTGGGAGCCACCTAATGTGGGTGCTGGAAATTGAACTCTAGTCTTCTGGAAGAACAGTCTACGTTCTTTTTTGTTTTCTTTTGTTTTTCAATAGAGGGTTTCTCTGTCTAGCCTTGGCTAGACTTGAACTCACAGACATCCACCTGCCTCTGCCTCCCTGAGTGCTGGATTACAGGCATGCGCCACTGCCCCCAGCCACTCTATGCTCTTAAAGGCTGAGCGTTCTCTCTGCCCTCTGCAGTTCTGAGGTAGGTCTCACCATATAGTGTAGGTATAGTACAGTAACTTGCAGCAAGCCAATGCTTCTACAGTGATTACAGATGTGTGTCACTATGCCGGATGTTGATTTATTCTTAGATACATTAGGTCAATGATTCTTTAAAGAAAATAACTTAAACTGGGCATGGTGATGCATGCCTTTAATCCCAGCTCTCAGGAGGCAGAGGCAGGCGGATCGCTGTGAGTTCAAGGCCAGGCTGGTCTACAAAGGGAATCTAGGACAGCCAAGGCTACACAGAGAAACCCTGTTTAGAAAAACCAAAAAAAGAAAGAAAGAAAGAAAGAAAGAAAAGAACAGAACTTAGCTTTGCTAGAACCTAAGGCTTGCAAATGCTAGCTAAGAACTCTTCCACTAAACCACATCCTAAGCCGAGTTTTGGTGCCTACAAGTTCCTACTATATTCTGAGTTAAACACTTTTTCCCTGTTTCTCACTGCCCTTTCTTCCTTGAGGTGTTCCGTGTCTATTTAAACAAGACACTATCAATAGTATACATTGCAGCTCTGTCAATTTTTAACTTGTTCTTTCATAGACTATAGAATTTCCACAATCACAATCAAGTAAAATCAAGTGTTCAAATATTCCTTCAGCTACACAAATATAAAATCTCTTTTACATCAATCTATAGTTAAAATTTGTTCAGGATTCAGTGATGGGAAAACAATTATATGGCCCAATAAGAGAAGCTTTTCCCTTCTACTGTGTGGTCACACAGCAGTGAAACACACACGCTCCATTTCCTGCCCTGCACTATTCCACAGTCAGTTTCTATCACTAAAGGCAAGAGCTAAACGGATCCTCCAAAGAACAGATTGTAATGTAAAAGCCAGATGGTAGTAAGAAACACTGACCACTATAAAAAGAAATTCAAAGCTAAGGGGACAACAGGTTAAATATAAACAAGACTCAACTGTCCACAGTGGAATAAGCTATCAGATACGTAACTCACACCTACTCTGGTCAGCACTGTCATTAGCATTGGGCACTCAGAAAAATCAAAGCAATCTAAACCATCTTGTTTCTGCATGGGCCTCATTCTTCACCCAGGAAGATACATTCAAACAATTCAGGATACAGGAGGGGGAAGACGAGTGGGAGGGAGAGAGAGAAAAGAAATGAAAATCATATATGAACTTCTATGACAGGAAAAAAATGCAGTACAAAGGAAAAGAGAAACCATGCCAGCTTTGATAAGCTCCCAAGCCTTTCTGGCGTGGCTCTGTGTTATAATCAGGTCAACACTAAGCACGCACAAGATATGGAAGGCAGATGTGAATTAAGAGACATTAACTAAAGACTGTCAGGGTTAAATGGAGGGAGGGAGTTAGTGAGATGGCTGAGTGGGTAGTGTCTGCCACTAAGCCTGACAACCCAAGTTCAATTCCTGGAACCTCACAATGTGAAAAGAGACAACCAACTCCTACAAATGGTCCTGGCTTCCACATATGTGCCATGGCATGCATCCTAGACACACCAAACAAAGAAGCAAACAAATGTCATTTAGAGTTGTTTAACACGGTGAGCGCAACACATGCTCACTCCCCTTGCTCTAGGTCAGCCTTTCTTCCCGACTAGGCAGCAGTGGCCTCTGCCTCCTTCAGACGTGAATGTGAACACAGACTGAGTCTCTTTTTGGAGGTGACAGCACTACATAAATCTGCCAGCTTCATGCTACAGTCCTACCCTGGGAGCCGGATGTAGGGTGGCTGACTTCCTACACTTCTTTGAAAGTCCTAGTCCAGCCTACACCTGTGTCATGAGGGCTACTTAGCAGGTGAACCCAGTTCCCCTATGGCCTCTTCTTTTACCTTTGCTTTACTTGTTGCTATTCTAAATGGCTTATTCCATAACACTGGAGGACTCTTGTTTTCCTAACTGAGCCCTAACCCATTAGAGAGAACAAATGTGGTCTTACCACTTACTTAGAGGTAAGAGAGTCATAATGACAAGAAACTGGCATTAATTCTCCAATGGGACCAGATTAGTGGTAAAGGAAATGCTGATAGCTCATCGTGAAGAAGTCAAAGTTCTCTGCATGTTCTTCTCCATGCACCTACGACATTTCACTTAACAAACTTGGTATTTCTGGAAAACAAATCCAGTCTCTCCTATGGGACGCTGAAATAAAAGGCAGACTGAATTTAGAACCTTGCAGGACCTCAGGATCCTATATTCTGCAGACTTTTGTAATCTCTGATCTCACTACATCAAAACTCCTTAAAAATTGTACTAGGTTAAACGTCCCCTAAATACCACATGCTGCTATCTAAAGCCTATACTTGTTTCATTACTTGGAGAAGGTTATGGAAATACCTCAGACAATGTTTACAGTACCCCACTAGATACTCAGTATTGTAGTCCTTTTCTTTTACAGTTAAGAGACTGAGAGAAAAACCTCCAACAAAATGGTTTCAGGTGACAAAGACTGTTTCACTCTTTCCCTACAAACCCAAGGTCAGAGAACACAACAGAGCAGCCTGAAGAGAAAGCACAAGAAGAAATGGAAGGTGTCAGCAAAGCACAAGCCCTCCTGCTAGCCGAGCCCTGCTGCTGTGCTGTGAATTTAACAAAGCCTCACACAGAGAAGGCAGCCTTGGAATCCACAGAAAACACAGATCTCTGCTTACATCCTCTCTTTGAAAAATGTTGAGAGTAACTCTCAACAGCATTGTCCCTTCAAATGCATACAAAAACTATGTACAATGACAGCTATGGTAAGGAAATTATCCCCTAGTATACATAAGATCATTGCCTTGTATCCCTTGTATATACAATTTATATTTGCTAATATCCTTCATTTTTTAAAAGGCATTTTTAGATGAAGAAAATAACTGGGAACAGTGATACGTGCCTATAATTTCACTTACTCAGGAGACTGAGGCTGGAAGTTTGCAGGGTCAAGGACAGAATACACTGTAACTTGGGGAGGAGAGGACAGTAAGGAGAGATCTGAAGGTGCTAGTCTTCAGAATTGGAGTCTTGCAAGCACAATCCAAGGAATCCAGGCAGCCACCAGCAACCGGAAGTGGGGAAGAATGCATAAGTTGCCTAGAACCGCTGGAGGGAGCAAAGCCCTGTTAACACTGATTCTGGATTTCCGGCCTCTGGTAAGAGAATGAACTGTTGTCTTAAGTTACCAAACTGTGGTGTTAATTTTCACAGCAGCCATAGAAAACTAACCTAAGGATTTAAGCCTGCTATTTTAAAAAAAACAAAGTATTTTTTCTCTATGTCTAATTAGGAAGAAAGTGCTTAGTGTTAGGAAAGCAAGCTGCTGAGAATTAAGCTTGTGTGTGTGTGTGTGTGTGTGTGTGTGTGTGGTGTAGTTTAAGGTAAAGTGCGTGCTTGCCATATATAAGGCCTTAGGATCTGTATCACAAATAAAAAATGCATATATATGTGCAATCAGGTATGCAGAAAACAAGAAAATTTCAGTTCTTAAAAAGAACTGATCAGGTCAGGGCGGTGGTGCACGCATGACTTTAATCCAAACACTCAAGACACAAACACAGTCAGGTCTCTTTGAGTTTGAGGCCAGCCTAGTCTACATTGGATTGAAAGACCCTGTCTGAAAAAAGTAAAACTAAACTAAAATCAGAAACCAAACAAACAAATCCACAAAATCAGAAAGGGGGGTGGGGCAGATAGGCAGGAGGACCTATGTGAATTTGGGATCCACCTGATTTTCATATGGAGTCCCAGGATAGCCAAACCCTGCCTTAAAAGATAAAATACAATAATCAATCAGTTACCAGGAAAATTGGGGACATAGATAAATTCCTTGCATATAATATTTGTTTAATAAATGCTTTAAAGAAATTAGGCTCAGTAATAAAACAATGACACCATATGAATGAAAAATTACTTTAACCTCTCATGGAAAACTCAAAGCCCATTCAATTCCTTCACAAAAGAATTCATGTCCATAGGATCAGAAGGACTTTACCAATGTTACAAAGTGATTCTTTACTATTTATTTTAGATTTTTTAGCCATGCTAGAGACAGGACCCTGAGCAGGGTGGTAGTGGCTCAAGCCTTAAATCCCAGCACTTAGGAGGCAGAGGGAGGCAGATTTCTGTGAGTTTGAGGCCAGCCTGGTCTACAGAGCGAGTTCCAGGACAGTTAGAGCTGTTACACAAAGAAATCCTGTCTCAAGAAGTCAAAACAACAACAACAATAACAACAACAACAATAATAAAAAATAAATTTTAATGAACACAAACATACCAGGCATAGTGGCACAAGCCTGTGGTCCTAATGAGACACAACCCTACACCCATCCCCAACAAGTCTCAACAACAACAAAAAAGAAGGAAAGAAAGAAAGAACATACACAGCACGGTATTATATTCTTTCACTAATGGAGACAATTAGATTGAATAGATTTAACATACATTTGCTGTTTTTAAAATTGAAATCCAATATAGTACTTGCCCTGTATGATCTTCAATAGTCATCTATAAAATGGAAACAATTATAATTGTCCTACTCAGAGTTTATTAGGATCTAATGGGCTGGGTGCAGTGGCACAGACCTGTAATCTGAAGGCAGAGAGAGGCAGGTGGATCACTGTGAGTTTGAAGCCAGCCTGGTCTACAAAGCTAGCCCAGAACAGCCAAGGCTACACAGACAAAAAGAAGGGAAAAAAACAAAAACAAAAACAAAACCCAATAGAAGATTGCCACAATTTAGAGGCTATCTTGGAGTACTATTATGTGAAACCCTACCTCAAATTAAACAAATAAAACAAATATAAAACTCCTATGGTTGTTTACAAACATACAATATGTTGGATAAAGTAACTTTTTGGATTTTTTTTTTTTTTTTTTTTTTTTGGTTTGTTTGTTTGTTTGTTTGATTGATTGATTGATTGTGGCAGGGTTTCTCTGTGTAGCCTTGGCTGTCCTGGACTCATGTTGTAGACCATGCCGGCCTTGAACTCACAGGATCTGCCTGTTTCTGCCTCCCCGAGTGCTGGGATTACAGGTGTGAAAAGTGAAAGGTTTACATTAATTTGCGTCATGGAAAAGTTTACATTTTGAAGGGGTGTTAACGTCTGCCTGAATTATTGAAAATTTAGTTTTGGTTAGGGGTGTTTCTCAGCAGCAAAGCACTTACCTAGCATTCAGTATGCCCTACGCTCCACCCCAGAACCACTAAATAAATAAATAGTCGCTGAGTGTTTCTGAGAGAGCTGCCAGGGAATGGCACTAAGTCGCTGGCTTTAAAAGGCGACTGCAAAGAACTGAAGTCACAAAAACATTATGCCGGTACTCTATCAATATTCCCATGCGGTTTATCTCCCCCAAGTCCCTTCTGGTGCTGCCCAGCCCCCCCCCCACCCCCACCCCCCCGCCCCGACACAAGATAGAAAGACAGAAGAGTAGGCGCCTGCACATGTGCATGTGCATGCAATCAGGACAGGGGTAGTCGAAAGGGGTAGTTTAGTCCTCGACTAAACGCTGCAAGTTCTGTTCGGAAGTTATTGGTATAGTGCATCTGGAAGAGGCCAGAAAGGAAGAGCAGATTCAGTAGAAAAAAAATTTTAGGGAGGAAACCTAGTCCAGAATGGAAACGTAGAAGTTGTTTCCTTCTTCTGAGTTAGTAGCAATGGAATTAAGCCGTGAGAAACAAACATCATCTGTAACAGGCAAACTGAGTGCCTATACTCAACTCTGATGCTATATTCAAAATACTGCATTTAATAGAATATAATAAAGGGCACGCTCTTCAAAAGAAAGAAAATACAAGTGCCCATTACTACACTAATATCCCTTAATTCGTTTGAACTAGCAGAAACTTTAGTTGGCTTAAATTTAAAAAAAAAAAAAAAAATGTTCACTGAGCTCTTCCACTCCTCAATACTTAGAACTCCCGCACCACTCAAGGATCTCAGAAACCCAACGCCTTTGGTCTAGCCTTACCACGGGTACCCTTTCCATATCTTGAAGTCTCTGCAGCTTTTCGAGCACACAGTCCTCGTTTGGCAGGCCCGTCCCTACCCCAGGGTCACAGGCTGGATGGCTCCAGGGAAGACCGCGAAAGGACTGGCCAGCAGCCTGGCCCCTTAGGCACTTGGTTCGCCAGCCTAGAGCTTGCAAGCATACTGCCTGCCACACCCCTCCCCTCGGGACCTTTTCCTCCTCCACCCAGAACGTTCAAGCACGTCCCGGCCGGAGGTACAAGGCGCCCATTCATCTGCTCTCTTTGAACGAGTACAGGAGCCCTCCGCTGCGGTCTGGGTGGCCCAGGCATCCTGTACCTCAACCGCCCCCACGCCATCTCAGCACATAGCTTGTGGCTTCCGCACCCACCGCTCCCCGCCAGCGTCCTCCGCTCACCCGCCGTGAGGCTCGACCAGCTGCCAGCACCGAAGCCCCAGGCTCTGCGACGGCCGGCGCCCCAGGCTGCCGAGCCCGCCGGCTCCGCCGCGCCCGCTGACCCGCAGCGCCGCCGGCTCCCGCCGCCTCGGTCGCCCGGACCGCCTCAGTGCGGCCCAGGCGTTTCCGGGTTCCCGCGGTCCGGTCCGCCAAAGGCTCCGGCTTCCGCCTCGGCCCCGGCAAACGCCGTTCCCTGTTCGGCTCCGGCGGCCCCAGTTTCGCGCTGACCCGCCACGTCCCCTGAAGCGGCTACACCGGCGGCACTGCTCCCGTGACAGCCTCACGGTCGCGGGACAGTGATTAGGAAGGGTGCCTCTGCTCGACAGTCCAGCTGCAGAAAGTGGCAGGATGACCGGTAACTGAAGGAAGGCCAAAGTCCTTTAGGTCAAAGAACCCTGATAGAGGACCCGGAGGCGGATCTTGGCTCCTGAAAATGACCACCAATGAGTTGAAAACAAGATTATCCCTGGCGCAGGTTACCAACCTTAGTCAAGGAACCAGTTTGTTCGGTTGGAAATGACCCCTGCCCCCACCCTGACAGACCTGGAGAGTCTCTGGAATCCAAAACGGGCTTAGTGTCACTAAACCGGAATGGTGAAGAGATACCTCGGTATAGGAGAGCGGTTTACCTCGTCCTGTCTGCAAGGATCTTGTACATATTATATTTTAAATCTTTCTAATATATTTCCAAAATCTCCCAACCGCCGTAGCCTATGCTGGCGGTGGACAGGCTGAAATGTAATATGCTGAGTTTGGTTTGATCATGGGATACCGGAGATTTATCCCTTCCCTGTTAACACAGTCAACGCCCCTAGAATTCAGCGTATGCCTCTTCGCGTTGCAAATGATTGGAACCATACCTTAGAGAAGCATAGTTAGGACACAACGGGGGAGAATAAAATTAGATGACTGTTAGCACAGCATGCCTCGCTTTACGCTTTTGTGTAATCAGGTCTTCAGGATACTTCGGGGTGATGGAATGGGAACTAGATCTTGATATTTCCTGGGGTCTGAATCTAAAATGTCCCCCCCCCCCCCAAATGCCCATCATATGGTAAAGGTTTGGTTGCCAGCTAATGGGCTTTGGGGTTGGGGGAAGTGAGTGGGTAGTAAAGGCTTTAACCTAGGCCACTGATGTATTAAACTTTTGAAAGTATTACTGGGAGATGGTGTAAATTGTGGAACAGGCCTCTTTGGAAGAAGTGGGTGACTGGCTTTTGTGGGTGTGTTGCTCTGACATCTCCTCTGGCTCTCTGTGCAAGCTAATAACTGTCCCACTACATCAATCCCAACCAGCGACCCAGAAGCAATGAGACTAAGCGACTGAAAGGACCAGACAAACTCCATTTTGAAAAAGAAACTCAATTTTGTGTTAAACCTAGCCAAGGGATGAACCCAGATTACAACAACCAATTAGGAGAAGCCAGGCCAAAGTTCCTAATGCCCCCATGACTGTTTCAACCAATCTTTTCGGTAGGCCAACTTGCCCGTACACCTGTTACCCAACCATAAAACACCAAGGCTTATAACTCCCTGCTTGCATTTTCTGCCCAAATGCCATCCAACCACATACTGTAAAACCTGTTTCTTTGTCTAAAACCTATTTTTAAAACTCCTCTCAGTTGAGACTTGAGGCCACTTCCCTTCATCTGCTGTGCCAGTGCATGGGAAGGGTGGCCCGGGGTTCGAACCTGCAATAAAGACTACCTTGCCGTTGCATTTGAACTCTGCTATTAGGTAGTCTGTACCGGAAGTCTCAAAAGTTGGGCACAACACAACCATGAATCAAAACCTCTGAAACCAAATAAATCCTTCTTCCTATATTCTTTTATCAAGTGTTTTGTTGCAACTGCAAAGAAATTAACTAATACAATACTTTTTTTTTTTTTTTTTTAAAGACACGTTGTAGCTCAGCCTGGCTGCAGGCTGGCTGCAGGCTGCTCCTGAAGGCCTCCATCTCTTGGCAACCATTCTGTGACAGCCTTTCTGTGCTGAGCTTAAAGCTTGAGCAATCTGTTTTCTTTCTTTTCCCTTTCTCCTCTCCACCCTCACCCCCCTCCCAAAATTATTGGAAATCGAGCCCAGGCCTTTGTACCTTGTGTACTTTTCCACTAAGCCCCTTCTCCAATTTTTTTTTTTTTTTTTAAAGAAACTTAATATGCCTAGTACCTGATAATTACAGTTTGGCACTATTCTGAGGTATGCATGTGTGTGCTTGCTCAAGCATACGTGTGTATACAGATACCCAGAAGACAATTGATACCATAAATGTGTGATTATAAAGGAAAGGGAAGATTTAAACATATTATCAAGAAAAATACACCATATAACATAAATTCTTTTCTGTTGTTTCCTTTTATTATGGTTTTGACAGCATAACCCAGGATGCCTGAAACTTGCTGTTTAGCCAAGACTGGCTATAAACTTATGATTGACCTTGGCCTTGGCCTTTTGAGTGCTGGAATCACAGGCTGATACCACCATGTTCAGTGTCACAGATACCTAGGTTAGAGGAATGGACGCTAATTTTTTTCTTTTTTTTTTTTTCAGGAAATTGTAAAGTAATTTTATAAGGAAAAGAAGAAGTAGAAGCATTTATAATGATGAAGTAGTGACACGTGTTTTGCCACCTTGGAAGGCAGAGAACTAAAAAATTACCTAAAACAGTGAAAACAGGGGGTCAGTTCTACAATACCCTTAAAGTAAGGCACGAAGTAAAGATGCGAGCTTTGTGTGGTATAGAAATGAAGCCGTACTTCCAGCTGCTGGAGAATCTGAGGAGGAGGAAAATTTGAGCCTACGAGCTGACGGCTAGCCTGGGAAACCTAGTGAAAGTCTCTCTTCCTAAAAGAGAGAGAGAGAGAGAGAGAGAGACGAGAGAGAGAGAGAGGGGGATGGGGGGTCAGGGAGCAAGAGGAGGAGGAAAGAGAGGAGAGAGAGAGAATTTTAAAAATTGCTTTAAAGATGAAGGAGAGGCCAAGGTTAGCCCAAAGACTGCTTGCTTAGCATGGATGAGACCCTAAGTTCAATCCTCAGGACTGCAAAAAAGAAAAATGATATGCTAGGAAATCAAAGGTCTGTTTAAGTTTTCATCCTTCTTGCTTTAACGTTGGTAGTTTGGATGAATCCAGAAATTCATCCATTTCACTTAGCTTCTCCAACTTAACGAGTACAGGTTTTTATAAAGTATTCCTTTATAATACACTGAATTTCTTTTGTGTCTGTGTTCATGTTTCTGTGTTCATTCCTCATTCTGTTAATTGGGAACAATTTTTTTCTTTCTAATTAAAAAAAGAAAAAGTAATACTTTTCACTGGTGTTTCCTAGCGTCACAATTCATAGTCCAGTATATAACCTGCTTCCCTGTGTGCAGAATGTGTTTGATTCTTTGGTTTGTCACTAGCTTTACAATCTTTTTCTAATCAGTCATTGTGTTTACAGTTGGCCACCCACTCAACTCAGATGCCACCATCCTCAAACTTTGTTGCAGATGGTCTGGTGCTATGTGTTTGTTAATTGCTTGTCCTTGAGATCTTTACTGTTCTACAAGCAAAAGCTCGCGTACACCAAGTGGTGCTGTGTAACCTTGCCTCCCAAATTATCCCAGATTAGCCAATAAAAATGCCTACACCTGGACTGGGCAGAAGAGAAGTAGGCGGAGCTAAGGTTCTAGGGCGTGGGGAAAGAAGAATCTAGGGAGAGAGAGTGAAGAGGAGGAGGAAGGAGGAAGGAGCAGGTCACCATGGGTTAGCATGAAGAAGAAACATGCGGTCAGGGGGAGCTTGCTCTGAGGATTGACATGATGGAGAGACGCAGCCCAGATGGAAACCACATGCAAGTGTTTATGGGAATGTTGCATGCAAAGTAGTCCACATAGGGATGATTGGAGCAAATGACTAGGGATGTGGGGCTGGGAGATAACAAGGTAGTTTAGGGGGTTTATATCTGCCCATCCCCAGTGGCTTAAGGTTATTCAAAATCTAACAGGTCTCTGTGTCCATTATTTATGTAATAGTGGGTTAAGGAATAACCACTAAGTTAATAAGCTGTGAATCAGCATTAATACTAATAATCTTTCAACAAAACTTGAAGGATGGTTTTCTCTCTTTCTCTGAAAGCCTAAATCCCTTTTCATTAGCCCCATTAGCATCTCAAATCATCCTGTGTATATCTACATAATTTCATTTTCTTTCTTGTACTGTAATTTGGTTTTACATTCCTCAATGCTTCCCTTGAGGTCAGTGCTATAGTAACTAATTTTGGGTTTCCAGCATGTTAGCAAAGTGCCTACCACATAAAATTGTATGCCAGGCACAGTAGCCCACACCTGTATTTGCACAACCATCCTGGCAGGAATGTATCTATTCTAAAGAGCTATCTGAGCCCCCTCCCTGTCCCAATCAGACTCCTTCAACAGTGATTTCCAAGATATTGCAATTTCCACTAGAATCTCAAACTGGGAGAAGGAAAACAGTGAAGCCTGGGGTCTACAGCCATAAGGATATTGTGTAGTTTAAATTCTGATTTCCTGTCTAAATGTTGTGTAAACACTGCTCCCCAATTGTTCCCATATATGCCGATAAAGGAGTTTACAGCCAAAGTTTACAGCAGGGAAGAAAACACGGCTGCCAGCTGGGGTAGGAGGAGAAGAAGCAGGGGACTGAGCCACAGATGAGGGCCAAGGAAGATCAGGAGGAAGGAACTGGGGCGGAGGGAAGCTACAAAGTGCAAGTATTGCTGGTATATTTACTGGGAGCAAGACAAAAATAAAATAGAGGGTTAAAAACAGACTTAAACTGCTCAGATTGTGTAGTGAAGGCTTGCATTATAAGAGTCTCAATTATTTGTGTGATAACTGGGTTAAGAAATAAGCTAAGCCAGGCGTGATATCACTCGGGAAGCAGAGGCCGGCGGATCTCTGTGAGTTACAGGCCAGCCTGGTCTACAAAGTGAGTCCAGGATAGCCAAGGCTAACTAACACAGAGAGACCTTGTCTCAAAAAACAAAACAACAACAAAAAGCTAAGAAGCACTGAAGAGAAGGCTCATGGCTCAGCGGTTAAAAGCACTGTTCTTCCAAAGGTCCTCACTTCAATTTCCAGCAACCATGTAGTGGCTCACAACCATCTACAATGAGATCTGGAGCCCTCTTCTGGCAGGCAGGAATGCATGCAGGCAGAATACTGTATAAATAATAAATAAATAAAATTTAAAAACAAAGTAAGCTAAGAGAAACACAGTTTTATAAAAAATAATTGTAACAGGAAGCCAGAGGAAGAACTTATCTCTAGAAAAGAGATTTCACACAGTTCAAACACCTTTCAAGAGACACTTAAGCCAAGAAAGTGATGAATCAATGATGGGAGAGGCCATATATCTTGACCAGAATTACTTAGTTCTTGCCTTCTCTTTAAACTTAAAGTTCATGTTAGACCCTGAAGACAGGACTTGGGGGGTATCCACTGGACCTTTTTGCTTGTTCTTCTTCCTAATGTGGTCACATTGAATAAAATCTTCTTTCACCGCCCTTTACTATTTCTTGTCTATTTAATTGACCTATTAGGGACCAGTGGTCTAGCCTAGCTTGTTAGGGGTTCTAGGAACCGAGGCTCTGAACCTAGCAACCTCAGTAATGATTCTAGCACATGTGGGGCTGAAGCAGGAAAATTCTTGTGAAGTCAAGGCAGCCCCGGGCTACATAGTGAGCTGCAACGGGCC
This sequence comes from Acomys russatus, assembly GCF_903995435.1. Taxonomy (NCBI): domain Eukaryota; kingdom Metazoa; phylum Chordata; class Mammalia; order Rodentia; family Muridae; genus Acomys; species Acomys russatus. The sequence continues at coordinate 18,652,635 of NC_067159.1, forward strand.
CAAACTATAGGGTAAGACCCTGTCTGAAACAACAACAATAACCAGAAACTCAGAGTGTGTTCCCTGAACTGAACTGGCCGGTGACGGCATGAGGGAGAAACCGAGCCACTTCAGAAGTTTCCCAGAGCAAGCATTAGCAGAACACGAGCTGCAAGTCTGCTCAAGTCAACAGTCAAGCCGGAAATTCATCAGACAAAAATCCTATCACTCTTACGTGGCTGACTCGGTATCCTTAACTCTCACAGCAGCCAGATAAATAGAGCATTAGGGCTTGGCATTTGACAGAACATGAAACTGGAGTTTACAACATAAAATGATTTTACATTCTTCTATATACTGAAGTAATAGGCTGGAATTTGAATCCTTATTTGTCCCAATAAATCCATACCTTTTTTTTTTTAATGCTAAGGCACAAATCCAGACTTTCTGCGTGTTATCAAACAAGCACTCTCCCACTGAGATACACCCTGCCTGTGCCCTGAAAAATACTTTAACAACATTTCATTTAACTAAAGGAATTCCAAAACGAGGCAGAAGAGAAATAAGCCCGGGGGGGGGGGGGGGGAGGAAAGCATGGAAGCAAAAACAGTGACAGAGATGAGAAGAATTGGTGAGTAGCGCAGAAGACCATGAACGAAGAGCAGTTTGGTACACCATGCCAGGAGACTAGCTTTAGTTTCTTTATCCTATCTCTCTCTCTCTCTCTCTCTCTCTCTCTCTCTCTCTCTCTCTCTCTCTCTGTGTGTGTGTGTGTGTGTGTGTGTGTGTGTGTGTCTGTCTGTCTGTGTCTGTGTACAACATATACACAGTATACAGAGGCCAGAAGATATTGTCAGATTCCCTGGAACTGTGGTAGCAGACAGTTGTGAGCCGCTGTTGTGCAGATGCTGGGAATTGAACCTGGGACCTCTGGAAGATCAGCCAGTGCTCTTAGCCACTGAGCCATCTCTCTAGCTTCCTATCATCTAACCTGGAGAGTAAAATTTTACAACACTTAGGGCACAATGATAACAAGAAATTAGTAAAGGTAGCTAGGGCCAAACACATTTGTATTTCTGGGATATTTGGTTGGAAATGCCAGAAAAATATAGATTATCTGGTTATATTTTAATTTCAAATAAACAATAATTGTTTGGTTATACAATATTTGGGATACACCAAAAAAATTCATTATTGGAAATTCTAATTTAGGTTGCATACAAGACATACACCTGACTATTAGTAGCTTAAGATCATCCTTGGCTACCTACTGAGGTACATGAAATCATGTCTCAAACAAGAAAAACTGGGTTGGGCATGATGGCATACATCTTCAAGCCCAGCATTACTCAGAAGGAAGAAGCACCTGGATCTCTGCGAGTTCTGGACCAGCCTGGTATACACAGAGTTCTAGACCAGCCAGGACTAGCCACTGAGTTACTATCTCAAACATAGATAAATAGCCATGCATTGGTATGATCCAGGCATTCTAGAGGCAGAGGCAGATGGATCTCTGTGAGTTCAAGGTCAGGTCAGCCTAGTCTACTGAGTGAGTTCCAGAACAGCCAAAGCTACACACAGAAACCCTGTCTTTGAATATAAAATAAATAAATAAATAAATAAAAGTTAAACTCCATATATATGTAAACACCATAAAGAAACTCACTACTTTGTACACTAGTTTAAAATTTTTTCTCATTTAACTGGCGTGCACACCCAAGTACAATCATGGATGCATTGTGCACTACAGGATCCAGCTCAAGTAATACTATAGTTGATACTGCAAGTGTTATATACACAAACAATTCAGTATTTTCAGGCAGAGCCACTGCTGGTGCCTTATAAATGTCAATGACTTGCTATCAGAGATTGGAAAACAGTAGATAGGAGAAAAAGAACAGAGCTATGCTAGTTCCTATTATTTAAGGATTTTTTAGTTTGTTTGTTTGTTTTATTATGTTTTGGTTTGGTTCTTGTTTTGCTGAGACAGGGTTTCTTGAAAGGCTTTCTCGGCCTAAGCCTGGGAACATGACCCATACAAGCCTGGGAACGTGACCCAGAAAAGAATTTGTTCCCAGAGTCAGATCAACCAACTTTGGTAAACAATTTTCAGAAAAACTCATCTGGAAATTTCCTAAATTCCCCAACACCCTTCCTTGCCAAGAATAGCCCGCCCAGACCTATGACCCCTGCAGTAGCCAATAACTTTTAAACAAGTACCCCTAGCAACTGCCAAGAGCCAATCCTCACTCGGGGCACTCAGCCCTCCTAACCTTGCGGTTTTAGCCTTTAAAAATAGCCTGTGACAGTAACTCGGGGTTCCTCCGCCTCCAGCAATAAACCTTGTGCTTTTGCATCAACACTGTGGTACTCGAGTGGTCTCTCGCGACAACCCCCCCCCCCCCCCAACCCGAGTGGACTCTAGGGTCCAACATTCTCGCTGTAACAGCCCTGACTGTTCTAGACTTTGTAGACCAGGTTGGCCTCAAACCTAGAGATCTGCCTGCCTCTGCCTCCCAAGTGCTGAGATTAAAGGCCTGAGCCACCACCGCTTGGCTATTTAAGGATTTTAATGTAAACTAAATTATAGGAAGAAGGAGAGAGAAAGAGAGAGAGGAAAGGAGAGGAGAGGAGAGAGAGGGAGGGAGAGAGGGAGGGACGGAGGGAGGGAGGGAGAGAGAGAGAGAGAGAGAGAGAGAGAGAGAGAGAGAGAGAGAGAGAGAGAGAGAGAGAAATTCAGTGCTTATAGAATTAGGTCTTGAATGGCCAGGCATCATTTTACCACATATTTATAATTCTTAAAGCTATTTAATACAAATTACAGCTCAAGTACAAGAAAAGTCAGTTTTGTCTTGTTTTTTGTTTTTTATTTTTTTTTTTACTTCAAGGTGCCAAGTGAGTTGAATCTGGTTTGTTCTGGGTTCTTAACAGAACTAGCTGGATAAAGCTTCAAAGAGCAGCACTATTGTCTTCTGGCCCTATGGTTTTCTTTAAAAGAGTTTTACTTAGGTCACTTGCATAGCAATGCACAACATGTGTGGGAACCTTCAACTTTTGAAGGTTGATTAACATTTTGAGATAAATTTGCTTCTTATTTCTTCCTTTGCCCAGAAAAGCTGCCCTGGTGGCTTCTGCTTGCTTGGGTCCCGCTGTCGTTGGAGCTGCTCTTCTTGGTTTTTGTATTACAACACACTTAACTCCGGTTCCAGGGGGGTGATCTCATGGAAGGAGGTCATTTCCTGCCCCTGCATATTCAGAACCTAAGAACCACAGTGTTAGAATTCTGCTTCAGTCTGTCTACCTGTGATGTCATTGCCTACCAGCCATGGGGACTTGGCCCTGCCCAGGGCTATATAAAAGGACAGACCCTCCTGATGGCTCTCTCTCTCTCTCTTACCTCTCTACCCTCCCTCTCTTACCTACCCCCTTTTCTTCTTCTGTCTCTGTCCCTGTCTCCCTCTTTCTTTAGGGTACCCCTCCCCCCTCTCCTTCTCCCCACATATAAACCTCCTATAATCTATGTATATGATGAGGTGAGATGCATTCTGGGAGCAGGAAATTTTGTGAGAATAGTGATAAAGAAGAGATACCTTTAAAATGAGTCAATGTAGGTATAAGATTATTGTATAGCTTAAATTCAGATTTCCTGTTTAAATGTTGTGCAAACTCTGCTCTCCATTTGTCCCCCTGATATGTCAATAAAGCAGCTTACAGTCAATTAATGAGCAGGGAAAGGAATAGGGCTGGACTTCCTGCCAGCCAGGGGAAGAGGAGTTAGGAGATGAAGTAGGGGATCCAGCCAGGGGATTTCAGGCATGTGTAGAGGTCCAAGGAAGATCAGGAGGACAGAGCTGGAGCCAAGGAAAGCTACAAAGTGCAAGTTTCATTGGGATGTTTGCTGGCAGTAAGACAAAGTAAAATAGAGGATTAGGAACAGACTTTTAAACTGCTCAGATTGTGTTGTGAAGGCTTGTATTATAAAAGATTTGTATGATAGCTGGGTTAAGAAATAAGCTAAGAAAAGAAAAAAAAAAAAAAAAAAAAAAGAAAGAAATAAGCTAAGAGAAACAAACACTGTTATATAAAAAATAACCTCAACAAACGGCACCAACATGGGGCTCCAATTGTTGGCGTACTTTTAAAATCTATTTTTATTTTGGGTTCTTTATATCTCTTTTTCTCTTTTCACTCCAATCCCATCCAATACCTCAACACCAGGTATGAAAGAAAGGTTAGCTACTTCCTACTGGTTAGGGTTGTCAGGTTCCTTGGGGCAAGTCCAACCCTCCTTCCAAGTTATCTCTGACTTTTTCTCATCACACTGCATCAACAGCATCAACAGGAGCAGCAGGTGGGAAGCACCAGCAGCCTTCTTTCTTGGGGCCCTGAGTCTCTCTCTGGGTCTGGCTTTTATCCCCACTGACAAAGACCACACCCCCACAAGAAACAGTTCCTCTTCTACTAAGCAAATAGGTCTATTTCATATGTCCTCTCACAGGTCTATTTCAGTCAAACACTGCACACCCTCACACAAGTCTATTTCATCTCCTACACTTGGGATAAAAACAAAAGCCTATTTACATCCATTACAGGCAGTTATGAGTTGTCTCCATAGATCATGGTGTTCGCAGCCGGTTTGGGGAGGTCATGTTTGTTGGCTGTTTGAGCTGAGTTATCCTCCTGTTACACAGGTCTGTGTGGGAGTCAACTGGAGGCACAATACAGTTTACCTCCACCCACACACCAGAACCACGTGACTTACTCTGGAGATGAGCACATTCCTGACCCTCCAGAACTTCCTTCCTGCTTTGGAGTCTGCCTCTGCATGAGTGTTTCTGAACAGGTAGACTGCATCCTTAGAAGGATGTTCTGGGAACCTGCAGTAAATATATACCAGGGACAAAACAATAGCTCTTCAGCAGCAGGAGTCACTAAGTATTTTGTTGTTGTCACTTTCTCTTTTTTTGAGACAGGGTTCCTCTATGTAGCCCTAGCTGGACTGGAACTCACTCTGTAGACCAGGCTAACCTCCAACTCAGAGATCTGCCTGCCATTTCCTCCAAGTGCTGGGATTTCAGTCACATACCAACATACCCAGCTGCTCATCAATCATTTTTTAAATAGAGCTGTAGAGACGGCTCAGTTGTTAAGAACACCCCTTGCTCTTGCAAGGAACCTGGGTTCAGTTTTCAGCACCACATGGTGCTTTACCCATCCATGACTCCAGGCTCAGGCCCACCCCCTCATCTGACCTGCACAGGCACTAGGCTGACACACAGAGTCAATATACACACATAGACAAGAACACTCATCTACACAGAATAAGTCAATCTAAGAAAGGGACTTTTAAAAGGACTCTTAATTTAAATTATGTATATATTCTGCAGTGGGTGGGCTTGCAACCCAAACAACTGTTAGTAGCAAACAAGTGCTTAGTGCACCCTGTTGTGCCCATTTTGTGAGATCCCCAAAGACCAACAGGAGACAAAACCAATGCAGGCACAAGAGGAGCTTTATTTTCAGCTCAAGCTGGGCTCCAACCCAGTGGTATCTGGAGAAGGACCTCAAACTCTGAGCGGGGGTAGGGGGTGGGGGGGGTGGGGGGAGGGGGGTGATTGGGGGCTGGGGGGGTGGGAGCTGGGGGGTTGGGGGGTTGGGGGGATAATTTATAGGTTCCTTTCCCTCCCAGCGCACCCAAAGCAGGGGAGTTCCGGCCTGGCAAGCCGGTTGGGGGACGAAAGGAGATATTATGCTTTTAAAATGAGTGGTTGTGAGAGGGTACTAAAATCATAAATGGTTCTGGTTTGGTTTCCTAGCAACCCTATCTCCTGCAGGTGGAAAAGGAATGCAGCCAGACTGGTTCCTTCCCTGCAGCTGGCCAGATATGCCTTATCATGCCTGGTCTTTCCTGTAGGCTTATTTCTTAATCTTTGCTCTGATGACCCTGAAATCCAATTTTAGTTTTTCTGGTCTCTCAACCCCCCCAGGTCTGTCACTAGGACTTTATAGGGCCTGCAAGATAGATCCATGGGATATATTCATGGGTATAAGTACTTGCTGTCAGGCCTGAGGATTTGAGTTCAGTCTTTGGGCTCTATATGGTGAAAGAAGAGATCCTGTAGGCTTTGAAAATTTCTTTTCAGAATATGAAAGTTTATTACTGTGTTTGCATTGTCAAAATTTATGGTCTTGGCCTTTCCTTCTTGCCTTTGTGCAAGGGCAAAAGAGATACATTGGCTACTTTAGCAACCTTAAATCGGACTCCAGGAATATCACCTACAGCATGACCTTTTCGACCAAATCCAGCAACCAGAACATCATCGTTTTCCTCAATGAAGTTCAAGCAGCCATCACTGGGCATGAATGCCGTGATCTTCTTGCCGTTCATGATCAGCTGCGCCCTCACATACTTCCAGATAGCAGAATCTGGCTGCTTGGCTTCAACTCCTACTTTTTCCAGCACAATTCCCTGTGCATGAGAGGCACTTCTGAAAGGACTGGCCTCCAGGGCTGTGCCCGAGTGGGCTTTTTTGTACTGTTTATCATGCCACTTCTGGTCACGTCAGTGACTGCGGAGCGTCCCGGCAGTACGGAGACCACGACACTTGCCTCGGCCCCTCAGCCCAGGCCTGTACAGCTCACCCATCTTAGGCTTTGAATTTTTAAAAACCTACTTGATTTGGGGTTCTTTAATGCCTCTACCTCCCTTCCTACCCATACTTACCCTAGATAGGAAAGAAAGAAGGTTAGTAGGGACAGTGGAGGTAGACCTTTCTAGACTCAGTTCCTCGGGGGTGATTCCACTCTTCGTTGTCAGGATTTCAACAGCAATCACAGCAGCAGGAACAAGCAGCAGTGGGAGCAACATCAGGGACCAAAAGGAGCCTCTTAAAAGTTTATTCTCCAGATCATTTCTCCCTAGGAGCATCTTGAAGTGTAGTGATGCACAGCCAGGTGATGTGAGGCAACGCAGAGCATGCGAAGCGAAGACTCCCTGTATCGTGGGGGCTTCTATTTATAACTTCTCAGAGTCCATGTCTGGTTGTTTTACTGGCTAACACTACACCGCTGCATGACATAGTTCTCAACTAAGACCACATGCCCTCTCATGAGTCTGTTTCCATCAGACAAGCATCACATGCCCTCACAGGAGGCAGTTTCATGTCCCACACTTGGGATCAAAACCAAAACATGTTTACATCCACTACAAGAACCCATTTCCCAAGGTTGTCCCCTGACCTCCACACACCTGCAGGTGGTGGCATGTGCATGTAACACACACACACACACATACACACACACACACACACACACACACACACACACACACACACACACACACGACAAATGAGCATAGGCAAAAGATGGTTTGCATCATTAGTCATTAGGGAACTACAAACCAAAATCATAACTGGACATTGAGCATGGTGGTACATGTCTGTTACTCTAACATTTAAGAAACTGAAACAGAGCCAGGTATGTAGTCCCAGCACTCAGGAGGCAGAGGCAGGCAGATCTCTCTGAGTTGGAGGCCAGCCTGGTTTACAAAGAGAGTTCTAGGACAGCCAGGGCACACAAAGAAACCTTGTCTCAAAAAACCAACCACCTACCAACCAAAGGAAAAAAAAAAAAAAGAAAGGAAGAAAGATAGAAACTAAAACAGGAAGTGTTGCAGGATATTTGAACCCACTATGAACTCTGAGATTGTGAACTATAAAAACCTGTTTCTAATTATGATAGGGCTCAGTCTTTGATCTTAGTGCTTTCTATTTACTGTAAATAGTACTTATGGCATGGCTCAGCCCTAGCACACTCCTTTAATACCAGAGATTTCTGTAAACAGGATTAAATAAAGTTAAGCTTAAGTCAAGGGGCAGAGCAAGTAACCAGACTGACAGGAAGTGAACATGGGAAAAAAAATATAGAGAGAGTAAGACTAAGTCCAGAGAGCAAACAGAGACAGGCAGTAGAAAGGAGGGGCATTGAGCTGAAGGGTATTTAAGACAGCATGGAGGAAGAAGAGGGGTTTTTCCTTTTGGGATGTAAGCTGAGTAGAAGTGGCTTTTTTCCTTTTGGAACATTGGCAGGATGGGAAGGTCAGCTGGGTGATTTCTCTGCTTCTCTGAGCTAGCAGGCTTTCCCCCCAGCACACCTTTAATCCCAGCACTCAGGATGCAGAGGTAGAGACAGGCGGATCTTTGTGAGTTCAAGGACAGCTTGGTCTACAAAGTGAGTCCAGGACAGCCAAGGCAACACAGAGAAACCCTGTCTTGGAAAAAAGAAGACGATGACGACTCAGGAGCCAGATGAATGGTGTATAAAATACAGCAAATACAAACCACTTTAGAAAGATAGCGATGAGGACGTAGATGCTGAGGGTGACTTGGCTGGCGAGGATGGAGACACTGAAGCCTGATAGCACACAGTCAACCACAGAAGAATGACTCCCTAGTGAGGGAGGCAGAAAAGGTTGTTCATTAGGCAGAACTGGCTCATGAGCAACAGCAGTTATGTATGACATTTGAGTAACAGGAACTTTTAGGTTTTCATTTTATCACTTAAGCTTCATATACAGAATCTGTTTGGAAATATTATGACAGGTATAATATATGGAAATTGTTTAGAAAAATATATTACCTAATGTCAAACTACCCAGTGTTGAGAATTGGTGATTGTATCGAACCGTCTCACGGAAAATTAGCTCAGAGTGTATTTCTGTAGCCTGACCTTAGGTGTGTAACTTCCTTAGCAAAATCCCCTTTACATCTTATGAAGAAAAACAGTTTATTTACACACACACACACACACACACACACACACACACACAATTATGTGTAGTGAATTTCCTTCAAAAGCATTTTTATAGAAGCACCCACCCCAGACCAGCCAGGCCAGTGATAGCCAGGAGAGAGACGCCCAAGCACCTGCTGTGGGCACCGCTAAGATGGACGAATGAGTGATGGAGAGATTGGAAAGATGGACTATGTGGTGGAGAGATGGAAGAGAAAGCAAAACCGAGGAGCTCTTACACTGTGAAGATAGGTGGAACTGGAGACTTGATGGCGGCGAGGAACAGGCAGACACGGGGAGGCCATGGTGAGGTGGCAGGGATGTGGGAGCAGGAGAGCTGACCCTGCCCCTTGCTAGCAGCGGCAATGTGTGTTATTTGAATTCTTCAGGGCTTCTAAGCACTTTGTCATTTCTTCTATTTTGTTTCTTTAATTCTTTGTCTGTGCAGCCTTGAACCCCATAGCCTATGCATCTCTCCAGTAGCATCTGTGACTCTGTGCCCCCAGGGCTCTGTTTATGCACTCACAGTTACTCTAATTTGGATCCAAACAATGATCTCCTTCCTCCCTCATTTACTCCAATGGACTAAGTGACTAAAGACTTTTGGAGAAAACAATACAACCCTATAATTTAGCCAGTTTGAACCTCTTAAATATATGGCCTTTGGTATTAACTATTTATCTCCCTCATGGTCTTTAGTATTTTTAGTCACCTATATTTCTCACTGCTAACCTTCACAAATCTCACCCCTCATACCAGCTTTTCCTCTCACATCTATGTCAAAAAGAAATTTAAAGTTGCTAGGAAACAGCATTTCAGCCTACTACACTGCTCCTACCTGTGGTTATGTGAAGATGGCCTCCTGGCATTCTTCTGTGGCATCATTCTAGCAATCAGGTAATTGTATAAGGACAATGTGTAATTTTATTTGAGTTGTGCATTCCAGGAATAAATTTAACCACCTTTTCCCATAATATCCAACTTACTTTCTTTTCTTTCTTTCTTCTTCCTTCCTTTCTTAGAAATTATTTCTCTCTCTCTCTCTCTCTCTCTCTCTCTCTCTCTCTCTCTCTCTCTCTCTCTCTCACACACACACACACACACACACAAATCACCTGCAAGCCAGGTGTAAGGGTACATGCTTGTAATCTAAGAACCTAGGAGGCTGAGGCATCAGGGTCACACGTTTAAGGCCAGTTGGGATTTATAATGAAACTGTTAGGAATCAGGTGTTCCCTGCAACCCACCTTCAGCGACTCAGTGCCAGCAGCCACATACGTCATCACCTACCGCCAAATGTGACACATTGCCAATGACGTCATGAGTAGCACACTATGCCCCTTTAAAAGGTCCCTGCCATCAGGGCCCACTCTCTGCCTCTCCCTTTCTCCTCTACCCTTGCTCAGAGGCAGCCTTTATATACTGCCCCCCAATAAATCTCTTGAGTGAGGTGTGTTGCATGATGTGGCTTTGTGGCATACCGTGGCCCCGACCTGCTAAAATATTCTTCTTCTGCTAAACCCTAACAGAAATCCTGACTCAAGCCTACCCTCAACGAGCACCACCACCTCCTTTTCCCTTGCAACTCAAGCTAGACTGCGTCACTTGTCATTCCTATAGAAATACGGGTGATTTTTGTTACCCACAAGTCTCTGTTCTAGAGTCCTGTTGGTAAGGACAGACACAGACATTGAGAGCACGTTTTGCTTTGTGATAAATTCACTGAGATGGAAGTTGATGCCTTGAGAACAAGCTCTACACAGAGAAGAATATATTCTGCCCTGCCAAGACTTCCCTCGCATTGTGTATTGGACTGGCCTGGACTTGAGCTGGGCTCTCGTTTATGCACAAGGCACTGAGGTCTTTGGGAGCCCTGACGCTTCTGTCTTGATTGACAGTCTAGGGCTCCAACAGGGACACCAACTCCTGCTCCTGCTCCTGCTCCTGTCTTCTGCTTCTCGCCCTCGGTGGCACAATAAAGGTTTTGTTATTTTTGAGTGTTGCCTTAATTTCAGATGCTGCTTTCTTTTAGCTTCATGGTCTGCCTCTCATAGGCTCTGTAAAGTACTCGGATGATTCAGAGAGGTCTTGTCTGACAGCAAAAGACCACAGTTTGTTATTATTTTCTATCTATTAAGATCTATTTACTTTAGTTTTGAACTCAGACCAACTAAAAGTTTGTGCTTGGTAGCAAGGGAACTGCTCCGTGGAGTTCTGTTTTTCTGCTTGGCTAAAATACAACCTTGGTCAAAGATTTCAAGCAAGAAGCTATAAAGTCTCTAAATCTAAACACACTCTTAGGTGTCTGAGAGTCTGCAACATTTCCAAAATACATTACCAAAGTAAATTATAAAAGTTTGTTACAGGAATTCTGTTCAGACTGTTTAAAGATGAATGAGCCTTTCTCAAGTAATTTCCAAAATTCTAGAAAATTTAGAAAATGGCTCTGCCAATAATTCTAATGTACTATAAAATTATTTTGGGGGGTAAAGATGTAGCTCAGTAGTACAGTGATTGATCTGCACAACGGTCTAGGTTTGCTCCTCAGAAATACGAAATAAAAGTAAGGCATGGTAGTACACTCCTTTAATCCCAGCACTCAGGAAACTGAGGAAGGTGGATCTATGAGTTCAAGGCCAGCCTACTCTACATACTGAGTTCTTGGACAGCCAGAGCTACATAATGAAACCTTGTCTCAAAAACAATATAAAACAAAAAACAAACAAACAAAAAAACCCAACCAACCAAGCAACCCCCCAAACAAAATAAAAAACATAACAAACAAAGCAAAACTAAACAAAAAAGAAATGCAAAAAAAAGAAAAAAAAAATGTTGGAGGTTAGTCTGGTTGCTGCCCAAATGAGCAGACTTGAGTACCCCAAAATGTTTGTAACCTTGCCTAAGAACTTATTCCTGTTTGGCCAATAAAAAGCCAACACACCCAGGCAGGGCGAATGAGATAGGCGTGGTTAAGACTCCCAGGCTTTGGGGACAGGGAGGATCTTGGTTAAGGAAGCAATCAGAGACTGGCAGAGGATCTTAGGAAGGAGAGGAAGAGGAGAAAGGAGGAGGAGGCCGCCATGGGTCAGGTGGAGGAAGAAGCACATGGCCGGCGTGGATGGAGGATTTGGCCCAGATAAAGAACATGGGAGATAGTTTGATAGAAGTTATTAGAAGCAGATGGCACGGGATTGGGGCAGAGAGTTATGGGAGGTAGTTTAGGGAATTAATATGTGCTCTGCCCCAGGTAAACCAAGGCTATTTTAAAATATAACAGGAGTCTGTTTTTATTGATTGATAGTGGGTTAGAAAATACTGCCATAGTAATTATGAATAATAAACATTTATTAGGCCATGCCCTTATACTAACAGCAACAAATAAGTATTTAAATAAATAAATAAGTAAATGTTACTGCTTTTATACACACTAACTTAAATGGCTTAAAAGGATGGCCAGTTTGAGGACACCTTGGGTTATATAGTAGTCAGCCTAAGCTACATATTAAAGCCCTTCTTAAAAAAAAAAAAAAAAGGCCAGGCATAGTGACTGACGCATGCCTATAATCCCAGCACTCGGGAGGCAGAGGCAGGCAGATTGCTGTAAGTTCGAGGCCAGCCTGATCTACAAAGCAAGTCCAGGACAGCCAAGGCTACACAAAGAAACCCTATCTTGAAAAAAACAACCAAGCAGGGCAGTGGTGGCACATGCCTTTAATCCCAGCACTTGGGAGGCAGAAGCAGGTGAATCACTGTGAGTTTGAGGCCAGCCTGGTCTACAAAGCGAGTCCAGGACAGCCAAGGCTACACAGAGAGACCCTGTCTGGAAAAACCAAAGGGAAAAAAACCCAACCAAATAAACCCAAAAGATGGTTTACATTTTTTAGGTAAATCTTTGCCAAATAAGAAAGTTTAGTATTGATTATTTAGTGAAAACATTATCTTCAGCCCAAGCATGGTGGCTATCCTTCAATCCCAGCACTCAAGAGGCAGAGGAAGGTAGATCTCTATTGTGAGGACTAAAGTTATGTTTTAACTTTGACTTACTGTGCTTAAGAGATCTATAAAACAGCAATGCCTCTAACATGTAAGTCCCATTTCCCAAAGACAAATAACTTCCTGGGATGCTGGGGGCTGTTGTTCATGTAGGATACCAAGCCATGTGTTTACACTTCTATAAACAAGTAGGGGTGCTTGAACTGCATGGGATGTGCTTGATCCCATGTAGGTGGGAAGTACTTCAGGATGTATGTTAGCTCCCACCGAATCAAGGAGGGATGTATGCAGCTTTGTATGTTTTGTCTTTATAGATACCCGACTAATATAATTCATAGCTATTCTCTGGGAATCCCGGATATGGACCTGGCCAGTGTCCATAATCCTGGCCAGTATTTAATAAAGCCTGTTTCAAATTTGGCTCAAAAATTGAGGTAGCGGTCTTATTCTTGCCCAGTGGGATCAATACTATGAGTTTAAGGTTAACTGGCTTCCATAGTGAGTTTTACGCCAACCAAGACTGCACCATAAGATAAAAGTAAAACGGAAGAAAACTCACTGTTTTCTGAGGTACCAGTGCTAAGTAGAATTTAACCATACATTTAAATTCATTTTTAGTATACTTTAACTTTAATTGGTTATACTCTTCCTAAACTTACATGGACTTATGGGTCAAATAAAGTAGCATGAGATATTTAGGAATACGAGAATGTAAATTAACCTAAATTGAGTCATTATTCAAGCAATTTCATTGGAGATGTATTCATTTTTATTTTATGTATATGATATTTTGTCTCCATGTAATGTCTATGTAGATGGCTGGTGTCTGCGGAGGTGAAAAGAAGGTGTCAGACTCCCTGAAGCCAGAGACACAGATGATTGGGTGGGCACTAGGAGCTAAACCTGGGTCTTCTGCCAGAGCAGCAAGTGCTCTTAACTGCTGAGCCAGCCGTGCGGCCCCACAAACTTTCTTTTTTTTTTTTTTTTTTAATTTGCACTGGTGTTTGCCTGCATGTATGTCTGTGAGAGGGTGTCATATCATCTGGAACTGGAATTACAGACAGTTGTGAGCTTCCATGTGGTTGCTGGGAATTGAACCCAGGACCTGTGGAAGAACAGCCAGTACCCTTAACCACTGAGCCATCGCTCCAGCTCCTATTTTTTTCTTTTCATAATATTTTTATTGATTGTTTGGGAATTTCACATCATGAACCCCAATCAAACTCACTTCCCAGTCCTCCCAGGTCTGCACCCCCAACCCTTGTGACTTACTCCCCCAAAAAAAAGAAGTAGGAAGAAGAAGGAGAAGGAGGAGGAGGAGGAAGAGGAGGAGGAGGAGGAGGAAGAGGAGGAGGAGGAGGAGGAGGAGGAGGAGGAAGAAGAGGAAGAGGAGGAGGAGGAGGAGGAGGAGGAGGAGGAGGAGGAGGAGGAGAAGAAGAAGAAGAAGAGAAGAAGAAGAAGAAGAAGAGAAGAAGAAGAAGAAAGAAGAAGAAGAAGAAGAAGAAGAAGAAGAAGAAGAAGAAGAAGAAGAAGAAGAAGAAAGAAAACAGTTCAAATTTGTGTTCCTCATTGAAGCATGGCCAAACTCCTGGCAGCCTTAAAGAAAACCGAGTCCTTCCCCACCCACAACTCTGCCAGAAGCCATCAATTGTGGAGTGCTACACTTCTGCATCCTTATCACAAGTTTTAAAAATTTGTTTAATCACTTTACAGCCTGATCCCAGCCCCCTCCCTCCTCTCTTCCCACTCCCACCTTCATATTTTCTCCTTACACCTTTCCCCCCTCTCCTTCTTCTCAGAGAAGAGGAGGCCCCCAAAGGATACCAACACACCCTGGCATCTCAGGTTGCAGCAGGACTAGGTGCATCCTCTCCCACTGAGACCTGCCAAGGCAGCCAAGCTACGGGAAAGGGATCCAGAGGCAGGCAACAGAGTCAGAGACAGCCTCTACTCTCATTGTTAGGGGACCCATATGTTGACCATGCTGCACATCTGCTACCTATGTGTAGGGTGTCTAGGTCCAGCCCATGCAGGCTCTTTGGTTGGTGGCTCAGTCTCTGGAAGCCCCCATGGGCCCAGGTTAGTTTACTATGTAGGTCTTCTTGTGTTCTTGACCCCTCTGGCTCCCCTTATCCTTCCTCCTGCTCTTCTACAAAACTCCCCAAGCTCAGCTTATTGTTTGGCTGTGAGTCTCTGCATCTATTTCCATTAGCTGCTATATCAAGCCTCTCAGAAGACAGTTACGCTAGACTCCTGCCTACAATCATAGCAGGGTATCTTTAATAGTGGCAGGGGTTGGCTCTCTCCTATGGGGGTGGGAACAATGCATCACACAAAAAAAAGACCCTCAAGTTGGGTCAGTCATTGGTTGGCCATCCCCTCAATCTCTGTTCCATCTAAATCCCCTTACAATTTTTAAGAGTTTTATCAAATGGCCTTTTTTTTTTTGAGGATGGAGGGAGGTTGTCACAGAAGCCTTCTGTATCCCTTTTTCTCAACTGTGAGCCTACAAACATTGACACTACTACAGAAGTAGCTTTGCCCTTTATAATTAGTGGGATCATGGATCATCATGGACTTCTACATGATTTCTGGTGATAGCATGGACTACAGACATCCACATGGCCTCTGACATCAGCATAGGCCATGGGCACTATCATAGTCTACTGAGGCAGCACAAGCTAAGGACATCAACATGGCCTCAGGTGGCAGTGCAGGCCATTCTTAGCAACATGGTCCTTGGTACAGCACAGCTGATGGACATGAACATGGCTTCAAGTGGCAGCATAGACCACAGACATTCAAGTGGCCTTTGCTAGGAGCATGGGCCACAGACATCAACACATCCCCACAGCAGCAGCAGGACCATGAAAATAGCCCTTGGAAGCTGCTCAAACCACAGACATAGATATGGCCTCAGGTGGCTGCACAAGCCATTCACATCAGTGTGGTCCTGGGCTACAGCATGGCCCGTGAACATCAGTATGGCTTCAGGCAGCAGCACAGAACATGGACATCTACACGGCCTTTGGTGGTAACACAGGCCATGGGCATCCACACAGCCCCAGCCTGCTGTAGGTACCCTGGACATCCACATGAACCTCTATGCAAGCTCCAGGCTGTGGCCCTACTCAGCTTTGACAAGTTTCTCTGTACACCAAAGGCTTCTCTCACACCTGTCACCGCAGGCTGGTCTCTAGTTCTGCCTCTCTCCACTGGGCACCCACTGCTTCATTTCTCCATCTTTCCCACCTATCCATCACTTGTTAGTTGTAGTGGTATTGGGAGCTGAAGTGTGTCACAGTGTGTGTGTGTGCTTATTTTTATTTTTTGTCCACATGTCTTTACATGCAAATATTCATTATATTTGGTCTGTTTCAAGGTTCCTGGTTTCTGACACACCATAAATACTGAATGGTTGCTGAGACGTGTCTTAGGTATCCTACTGTTATCCAAACTCAGGGCGATGTTACAGCTAGGCAGGGTGTCTGGAGGCAGGTTGCACGGGAGCTCCTGGCCACCACATACCTCCCCGACCTTGATATCTGCCACCCGGGCCTGACCCTTGTGTTTGTAGCCTGCAAGCAGTATGGTTGCCCTGAACTCTTGGTCTTTCAACAGGGCAAGCGGCGGCAGCGGCTTCACTTTGGGTGCTGGCTGGCAAGCTTAGGTCTGGCCTATTCAATAATGGCATGTTTCTGCAGTATCCAGGCTGATACAGCACACCACCCTGTCCTTTTTTTTTTTTTTTTTTTTCTGGTATCATCCCAGGTTTTTGAAACGCCCAAGCCTCCACTCCCTTTGATCTTTGAGGTTCTTCTCATCTGGAAGGAAACAGTGCCTGGACAGAGCTGCTGGACACAGAACAGAGGCTACCGCTGAACAAGGAACATCTGGCGCCACACTGGGGGGCAACAGAATCCCTGGTTAGAGTGAAAAAAGGCGAGTGTCCCCTAGCCCCAAAAGGCCCAAGCCTCCACACTCTGAGGGAGGCAGTTCTATTTTCCGTACTTTGTTTTCGGTCGGTGCCTTCTCACGGGTGTGGATATTGTGTGCAGAACAGTTGAAGCCTTTCGTTTGGGGCTACTCCCCAGTGTTGGCCGAAAGTTCTCCTACCCTCTTTTTACACCAGGACAGCCTAGTTGTGTGTAGGCAAAGACCTTTTAGCCTCTCAGAAAAAAACAAAACCTGGTAACGCAGCGGCCACGAAATTGTCATTAGGACGACTGCCAGCTTCTTAAATCTGTGGGCAGGCTTATGTTAGTGGGGCATGCCAACCCCTCCCCGCAAAATTGCCTCGAGAACATTGACCATCACCAGCAACATCTCCTATTTTTATCTATCATGACGAACAATGTATCATACAAAAAAAAAAGATCCTCGAGTTAGGGAGATACGGACTCTCTTAAAATTGCATGGCATAAAGCTGGTGGCGCTTGCCTTTAATCCCAGCACTCGGGAGGCAGAGGTAGGTGGATTGCTGTGAGTTCGAGACCAGCCTGGCCTACAAAGCGAGTCCTGGACAGCCAAGGCTACACAGAAAAACCTTGTCTCGGAAAAAAAAAAAAGAAAGAAAGAAAGAAAGAAAGAAAGAAAAAGAAATTCCCCTACCCGTTTAAAAAAAGAAAGAAAAGAAAAGAAAAGAAAGGAAAATAAAAATAACCCTCCTCAAAACAACAACAACAACACAAAACCTCACCACCCAAGTGCTGGGATTAAAGGCCACCAGCACCCAGGTGGAAATACTTTCTAAGATTCCCAAGTAACTTAAAATTTGGACTGATGCTAAATTGAGTTAGTTAGTGGATAGTCCATAGATACCTAGATGCTTTCCAGCCAAGACGGATAGTAAAACATGAATGGAAAGGAATAATTTAGAGGTGAGCATGGTGGTGCACACCTTTAATCCCAGCATTTAGGAGGCATCTCTGCGAGTTCAAAGTCAGCCCTGTCTACAAAGTGAGCTCCAGGACAACCAGGGCTACACAGAGAAACCCTGTTTTGAAAAACAACCCCACCCCACCCCATGCTCCCAACAACAAAATTGAGTGTATACATGTATGCGAGTGTTCAGCATGAATACAGGCCCTGTATATGCTAGGCAAGTACTCTAATCCTGTGGTTAAATCCCCAGCATTAATTTTTAAAATTAATTTTAATTCTTTTATTATACAGAGTTATTATATAAGGACATTTTCATACAAGTATATAAAGTCCTTTGAGCATATTCCCCTAAACCCAGTTTTCCCACCCCTTAATCCTCTGTAATTTCCAGACTGTTTCACTTCTATTTTCATGGCATCACTACATATAAAATAGCTTAACATTGGTTCTTAAATTTTGAAATGAGAACTTTCCGTCTAACTCAGGCAGACCTTGGACTTTGTTTCCTTATTAATGTGACACAGAAAAGCTATATACTTGGATCTGCTAATGAATGTGCCTATTTTTGTGGCTTTTGGAGGCACATTACTGTAGAAGTTATGAGATACCTATCTATCAGCTCTGCTGGCGTGCTAAAAGTGCTTATGTCACAATTATATACTGCTTCATTGTCCCTGGATACAAGTCACAATCAACACGCATGAGTAAGATCCTCATGGGAACGGTATGGTAGAGTAGAACATTTGTAAGCAAGATGGACAGGATGAATTTTTATTAACAAGAGTCATCCTGAGCTAAAGGAAAACGTATCTTTGTTTCCTAACCAAGAGGAAGGTATAGGGAAGTCCCGCTGCGTGGCCACAGAAAGCAATAGAAGACTCACAGGAAAGAAGTTTCTTTTTATGGTGGTTAAAGATGACTAAAGTTTGATGGTTTTATTCATACTGTCAGGAGTGTTGGCATCAGCTATTATACTAATGCAAAAGTAGGATTGATTTTCCTATTTGTTTAAAGTACAACCCCCCCCCCTTTTTTTTTTTTTGCTGGGCTCTTCGGCCGGCCTCGTATTCATAGGGAGTTCCAGACCAGCCAGGCCTATATAGTGAGAGGCTGTCTTAAGAAATATAATGATGAGCCAGGTGTGCTGGTGCATGTCTCTAATCTCAGAACTCGGGGAGGCAGAGGCAGGTGGATTGCTGTGAGTTCTGAGGTCTACAAATCGGGAGTCTAGGACCGTCAATGCTACATAGATAAACTCTGTCTTGAAAAACAAATACAACAACAACAACAAATAATGATAAATAAATAACTTAAAATGCCTTTGGAGTCTTTGTCTGTGTGAAGAAGAGGCTGCAAGACATTTTTATGTTCTGAGTAATTACTCTGTAGGACAAAAGGGCCCTGTGTAACAGTTTCCTGGGCTTTTTGTTGACTTTATCACGCCCTTTACACAAAGGGACAAAGACTTCCCACTTTGGAAAGGGAGGTTCTTTACACTCATGCCATCCCCTATGTATACTTTCTAAATCTTTTATTGTCACTTGGTTGAATGGGTAACTAAGTAGTGTTTCCTAGTAAGATGCATCCATGTGCTTAAATTGCCTGATGGCTTTGGCGTCCTGCTTGCCTTCCCAACAACAAATCTTTTTTTCTTTTTCTTCTTCTTTTTTCCCCCCTGAGAGAGTTTCTCTGTGTAGCCTTGGCTGTACTGGACTTGCTTTGTAGAGCAGGATGGCCTCTAACTCACAGCAATCCTCACAGCCTGCCTCTGCCTCCCAGTGCTGGGATTAAAGGCGTGTGCCACCATGCCCTGCTTCCAACATCAAATCTTGGATCACACTTTTTGGTGACTATAACTGATTTCTCAGGAGGCATCTGAAAAATCCCACAGACATTGTTCTTACTTATTAAAAAGCAAAAGTCACTGAAATAATTAGGTTTATTCATTTTGCTACTATTGGTGGTGTGCATGTCAAGTCAGAAGAGGTACTTGATTTAGGCTATTACAATGCAAGTAAAATAAAAATTTCAGGTACTTTATGCTCTACAAGTATTTACAGATTTGTCAATGTCTGTCCATATCTGAAATACTACTATTTATCAGAGTTCCAGTGCCACTTTGATAAGAAAACAAAATAGGGGCTAGAGAAATGGCTCAATGGTTTAGAGCACTTACTGCTGTTCAAAGGGCCTCGGTTTGGTCCCTAGCATCCATGTTGAATGGCTTACAACTACCTAAAAGTCTAGTGCTAGGGGATTCAACACTCTCTTCTGGCCTTCTGGGTACTGTATATAGGTGGCTTACATAAACTCTGTACATACAAAATACTTAAGAAAACAAAACAGTCATATGGGCTATAACTTTAGTCCCTGCCCTCAGTTCTGAGAACCAAATCAGAGCCTTTCACATGCCAGGTAATCACTTTTCCACTGAGATCTATCTATCTATCTATCTATCTATCTATCTATCTATCTATCTATCTATCATCTATCTATATATCTGTATTTATCTATTATCTATCTATCTACTTACCCACCCACACACCCACTCCCCTGTTCATCCATCCACCCACCTGCCATTTTAAGTCCTGATACTGTCTATTGAGCATAGGGCCTGATTTGTGTTAAGTACATGCTCTACTCTGAACTATACCCCAGCTCTAGTAATTTTACTAAATTGGCCTCAACTTTCATTGGAATCTATCAAACTCAGGTCAAATAGCTAACTTCCTTCTTTTCTCCTCCTCCCCTTCACTTCCAGGGTCTTACTAGCCTTGGCTACAGGCCTTGGCTAGCCCCAAACTCTGAGATGCACCTGCCTCTACTTCCTGTTTGCTGGGAGTAAAGGTGTGTACTACCACACCGCACAAAAATATATTCTTGCCAAATGAGAAAAAAAGCATAAACAAAAAGGATAATATTACCAAACAAAATGTCCTCGGACATACTGATTGGTGACAATGGAGACATTTGTGCCCTCATTCGTGCCCCACGCTGTGCCTGTAGCTGAGATAATATAAAAAAATGCATCTAGCTAGTTAGAAGGAATTCATGACAGGGCATTTGGAGGCTGTGACACTTCTTCACACTTCCTAGGCTGTCTACGTGGTCACCGGGGTCATGGCCTCTGTTGATATTTGTGTCATTCCAGAAGTGCACAGCCGACGGTGCTGGGATCGACACTATAAAACAGCAACTTGCTGTTCAACTGTGGGCAAGATAAGCTAACATAATACCTCCTGCAGGGATCAGCAAACATCCTGGAAGAGAGGACAAAAGAATGTAAGGGCCAGAGAAAGGGGTGGAGTGCTGCAGCAGGTTGCTCTTTAGCTTTTCTACAAGCCTGACTGTAGCAAAGCAATCTTCCTATAGTCACACAGTGTTTACAAGACCAGAGAATCCTTAAGAAGAGCAAGAACAGAGAACACAAAAACACGTTACTTTTATAAGACCTCGTTCTGTCTGTCTTATGTTAACTGAGCCTAAAGCCATGTTTGTTTTGACACTAGGTGGTGCACTGAGTCTAAATTTACATGGATTCTGTACTAGATTTAGAATCAGAGAATAGGGCCTTGGTGGGTGAGACCTTGGTGGAATTCAAGCAAATGAAACCTTCTGTAGTCATCCATCACTCCATTAATATCCCGTAATGAACCAGTTTCCTCAGCGATGTGGACTTGTGTGAGTCATCCTTGATCTACTGCCACCATCCTGGATGTGTCTTACATTTCTCTGGAAAAGTCACATCAGATATTGTTTCATTTATTTCCCTGGCTAGCTGGAAGCAGCCATATTGTTTGCTGCTCCCATTTCCTCATAGCATGTAAAATTATATGAGAAAACAGATTAGCAGTGAGGAAGCCAAGCTGCCTGGCTGGGTTAGCTTGTCCTGGGGTAACCTGCCATTTGAGCTTCACTATGTTGGCATGGCAACAAATTCCTGTGCTGAACTGACCCATACGCTTTAGCAGACCAAGTAGCTGGGACTCCAGGAGAGGACCACCACACCTGGCTGAACCTCAGCCTAACTTTAGGATTCTCCAAAAGCTCCCTTGAAAAATCTCCACGGATTTATTGTCTCTCTTCCTTGTTAAATTATTTAGGTTCATTTGATAAGCTTCACGGGACGGATTGTCAGATGAATGATGCTTATGCCTCTTTATGTGTTTTACGGGTGTATGTTAGTGATAGAAATGTTACAAAGATTTACAAACGTCCTAAAACTCTGACCTCTGAGTCTAATGTTAGCCCTCCTGGCTCTAATGGTCCGAAAACACCACGTAACAGGAATAAGCAGGTTCCATGAGCAAGCCATTATGAAGGACTCCCAGCAGGCCGTTAACCATGCTAGTTTAAAGCCTTTTGTCACCTGCACGCAGTGAATTTGTTTTATGATTATTTGTTCCTGAAAGCCTCTGCAAGGCCCTATAACTACAAAGTGCTTCCTTTTTAAGTAGTTCCTGGAAATGTTTCTGAAAAGGACAGACTTCGAGGACTCTTAAGGACCAAACTTTTGGGCTACGTAAGAATTTCCACAAAGCAATTCCAATGAAGGAAAGAATGAGCCAGAAAACCAGGAGCAAAGAGAAAGAACTGACTACATGAGAGTCAGTGACAAACGCAAAGGATGGTGATGTGTCTTTTTGTTTGAAGTTTCACTGATTCATGTCCTGTTTTCCAGAAGTAATGAAATCCTTTTCTTCCCTTTTTCCCCCTATCAATTTCTTAGCTTATTTTCTGCTAGTATAACAGAATACCCGAGGCTGAGCATATTATTATTGTTGTTGTTGTTGTTGTTGATGATGATGATGATGATGATGATGATGTTTCTTTTGCGACAAGGTTTCTCTGTTTGTAACCCTGGCTGTCCTGGAACTCAATATGTAGACCAAGCTGACCTAACTCAGACTTCTGCCCTTTCTTCCTTTTCAGTGCTTGGATTAAAGGCATGAGCAACCACATCCTGTTCGAGGCTTGGGTAAATTATAAACAATAGAAACGTAAGTGGCTCAAAGTCCAAGGCTTATAGGCTGCCATGGTGCTAGCCTCCTCTGAATCAAGAGTTCTTTGAGAGAGGGGCTTTATTGTGTGAATTGGCTCACATGATCACGTGGGGTGAGAAGTCCTGGAACAGGTTATCTGCAAACTAGAGAAACAGAGAAGTGATTGGCCTGCCTGAGCCCAAGTCTACAAGCCTCAGAATCAGGGACATTGTGGGGACAAAGGCTGGCTTGTGGAAGGTCAGAGTCCAAAAGCCAAAGCAGTCTAGAATTCTGATGTCCAAGGGCAGGGGGTCTTTGCTCCAACACAGAGGGGGGAAACAGAGTGAAGCGAATGAATCTCCTTACTTCTGTCTTTCTGTTTTTCTTTCTTTTTTGTTTCTTTTCTTTTCTTTTTCTTTCTTTTTTCTTTTTTGAGACAGGTTTCTCTGTGCATCCTTGGCTGTCCTAGATTCTCTCTGTAGACCAGGCTGGCCTGGAACTCACAGAGATCTGCCTGCCTCTGCCTCCCAAGTGTGAGTGGTGGGATTAAAGGTGTGTGCCACCACGCCGGCATTTTCTTTCTTTTAAAAAATATTTATTTATTTATTTATTATGTATACAGTGCTCTGCCTGCATGTACAACTGCATGGAAGAAGAGGGCATCAGATCACATTATAGATGGTTGTGAGCCACCATGTGGTTGCTGGGAATTGAACTCAGGACCTCTGGAAGAGCAGACAGTGCTCTTAAGTGCTGAGCCATCTCTCCAGTCCCTGTCTTTCTGGTTTGTTTGTTTGTTTGTTTGTTTTTAAATCAGGGATCCCACCAGATTGAATATAGTTCCCATCTTTTGAGGGAGGATCTTCACTCAATTTGCTGGCCTACATACTACTGGGGTTGGTCCGGTGCTCTGCATATTCAGATGATAAATTCTTGCCCCCAAGATCTGGTTGCAGTCCACATGAGTGCATTCCTCATATACGCCATTCTTTCTTGTGTAAATTATCTCTGATTAACAAAAGAGGCTGAACAACCTGTAACTGGACAGAAGAGAAGTACGGCGAGCTTCAGTTCCCAGGCTTGTGGTCTCAGGTAGAGACCAGGAGGCCAGGAGGAGAAGAGAGAGAAGAGAAGAGAAAAATGCACGAAGATGGGAGGAAAAAAAAAAGGATTTGTCTTGATGGAGCAGAGCCAGTTCAGACAGGACAAATGCTGGCAAGTAATACTGGGGAGTGTGGCTAGGAGGTAAGCAGACTATCTTAGAAAATTGGTTTAAATTGTATCTGCCTAGTTATTGTGCTTACGTCTTGTTAAATAAATCAATGGGTTTCTGTCTCAATTATTTGAGAGCTAGCTGGGTTAGTAAAGCCTTCTAGAATTAGTAACCATTCCACAACAACCTACACTGCAATTCTGGAAACACAGTCGCAGACACATCCATAAACCAGCCATCTAAGCACCTCTTAATCCAGATGAGCTGATATCTCAAACTTAACCACATGGCCTTTATGGCATGTCACAGGCAGGCAGAGAGCAAATGAGCCTATGTGAGATGCAGAGTAAGGTCCGAGTCATCCCTCTCTCCTGTGATAACCAACCTGCTTTTACATAATGACATGACTGTATTCATGAGGTTACTGCTTATGTAAATTACCACTCAGAGATCCTACCTCTTGGGATTAGGGTGATGGCTCGGTTTGATATATAGCAACACAGCATGAGGACCCAAGTTGGATCCCCAGCACCGCCGCCCCCATACACACACAACCAGCCAGGTGCAGCCACACTTGTTCAGTGAGAGACCCCCAGCTTAGAAAATGAGGTGCAATGTAATTGAAGAAGATATTGGTAGAGGAATTTTAATTCAGAACATGGCTGCTCTGGCAAGACAGCACATCCTGTATAATCCATCTGGAATACAGGAGACACTGGCAAGCAGATCTCTGAGTTCAAGGACAGCCTGGTTTCAGCAAGTTTCAGGTAAAGAAAAACTTAAGTCCAGGCGAGGTGGTACACATCTTTAATCCCAGCACTCAGGAAGCAGATGCTTGCAGATCTCAGAGTCAGTGAGTTAGTTGAGAGGCAGTGCATTGGAGTCGAGTTTGTGGCAGTTCAGTCCGTGGAATTCAGAGGCAGTTTTATTGAGATTTATGTTGCAGAGAGAACAAGCTAGACACAGTGAAGGCAGAACAAGCCAGAGAATGAGATTGGAGCCAGAAGATTAGAACAGATTGCTAGAGTTAGTTTGAGCAGAATAGCTGAGTTGAATCAGCCAGCCAGAGTTCAGAAAGAGCTAGAAAGGGTAAGCTTATTCAACAGTAAGTCTTAGAGGCTGAAAACATTCTACACCTAGATTAGATTGTACAGAGGCTAGAAGCTTCCAGGTCTAGGGCTGGGTTAGCGGATGAATAAAAGTTACTATTACAGACATTGGACACCCACTGCCAATGAAGCTCACATATACACACACACATGTCCATGCAACACCACCAGAGGTCCCCTCCCTCCACACCATCTTAATGATTACCTCTTAATTACCTTTGTTTTGTTTTGAGACAGGGTTTCTCTGTGGAACAGAACTCTGACTGTCCTGGACTCGCTTTGTAGACTGGGTTGGCCTTGAAATCAGCAACCCACCTGCCTCTGCCTCCTGAATGCTGAGATTAAAGGTGTGTGCCACCATGCCTGGTCTTAATTACCTCTTAATGATTGCATTACCATACCAACTGTATTTCCATGAGAGGTTTGGAAGAGGCTATTCAAACAATAGGCGACTATATCTTACAGTACTTTGGAGATATACCATTAAAAATTAAAAATAATGTTCTACTTGTAGGTTTCTAGGACCCTCTGGATCCTTCTACTTTGCTATTCTCCCATGCTTCTCTCATTTAGAGTCCCAATAGGATGTCCTCCCCTCTGTCCCAGGCAGATTTGGGCCCAGGGGTCCCGCTCAAACTAAGGCACCAGCCAAGGACAATACAGGCGGTAAACTTTAAGCCCCTACTCAGATCTAGCCAACGGTCAGAACATTCTCCACAGTTGAGTGGAGAGTGGGATATGACTTTCTCACGTACTCTGGTGCCTCACATTTGATCATGTCCCCTGGAGGGGGAGACCTGGTGGCACTCAGAGGAAGGACAGCAGGTTGCCAAGAAGAGACTTGATACCCTATGAGCATATACAGGGGGAGGTGATCCCCCTCAGGAACAGTCATAGCTGAGGGGAATAATGGGAAAATGGGGGGAGGGGAGAGAAGAATGGGAGGATAAAAGAGATGGGATAAACATTGAGATGTAACAAGAATAAATTAATAAAAAAAATTAAAAAATTAAAAAAATAAAACCTTTCTTTTCTTCTGTATCTGATCCCTTTAGAATTTAGAAAAATTTATCAAGTATTGTTATTCTCATGGCAACATAGTTAGTTGAGCAAGTTCAATAATAATCTGCTCTCTGTGGTTACATGACTCAAACGCAGTATTTGTAAATGGTATGCATGAGGACAAACATGATCTGACAGATTCCAGGAAGTGAGGTTAAGTTGACGAAGCCAAAATATTACGTTGAAGAAAACCTGGCCAAGTGCCTTGTTTACAGTGTCCCTAGCCTTACTATGGGGAAAAAAAGATCACTTGCTGACAGGCCCTGCAAGCCTAGACTCCGTGGAAACCCATGAGCGCATGTCCTGAGCTCCTTAAGAAGACAGAAATTGCTTGATAATAGAAAATCTTGATAATCCTTGCTTACAACTGTGTTATCAGTAAGTTCTGATATGGATACAAAAGGAATCTTTGAGGGGAAGCTGCTTTTCCAGTTCTTATTTAAAAAATATAGGTGGGGGGTGTGTGTGTGGGGGGGAGCAGCTGTACTCAATTCCCAGCACCCACATGGCAGCTCACAGCTGTACATAACTCCAGTTCCAGGGGATCTGACACCCTCACACAGGCATACATACAGGCAAAGCATTGATGTACATTAAATCAATCAATCAATCAATTAAAAAATACACCTGGATGGAAAGACACGGCAACAATTTATGATTGTTAGGTCCCAAACTCCAAAATAACCTTAGCAATCCTAAGAAACCTGTAAAACCTTTTCCTGTCTGTTAGGGAGAGCCACTTCCCTTATTTCCCCCTACCTCTGGAAAACGGGGCTTCTAGCTCCCTATCTGCACATGCCTCCAGTGCATATCAAGCCTGCATGAGGCTCCCCGCTCCTTAGTACCCTAGTAACATGTGCCTGTAACCCATATCAAAGCCACCAGGATCTTCTGGCCCTAAATTTCCAGGCTGTTCCAGACTACAGCTTCTGCCAGACGTTACCTGCTCTATTTCCACTGGGCCGTCCTGGCCTCTTCCGCTATTCTTTCTGACCAGTCTCTATCACACAAAATACAAATCCGAGCCAGTTTCACATTTACAATAAACCTTCTTCCCGCCCAGTCAGTGGTTTCACTGTGCCCTTAGTGATGATCACTAGCAGAAGACAGAGCAGAACAAAAGGCACTAAAAAGTCTCTCAAACATACGTGGGCCTCTTTCCTTCTTTCTTAGTATTAAGTAGAAACTGATGTTAAGGCAATTCTTCTACACATCTTGTTTGCTAAGGCTTGATTACCAGAATTCTTCCAGGAAAAAAGGACAATGCTTACAGACCGCTCCTCCTAAAATCAGTAGTATATTCATACCTCATTTATTTTTGTAGTGGTGCTTAAGGATTAAAAAGAGGCCTTGGGGGGGCCGCTGGAGAGATGGCTCAAGTAGTTAAGAGCACTGGCTGCTCTTTCAAAGGTCCTGAATTCAATTCCCAACAACCACATGGTAATGAGATCTGGTGCTACACAGCATGCCTTTAATCCCAGCACTCAGGAGGCAGAAGTACGAGGATCTCTGCGTTCGAGGCCAGCCTGGTCTACAGAGTGAGTTCCAGGACAGCCAAGCCTACACAGAGAAACCCTGTCTTGAAAAACCAAAATAGAGAGATAGACAAACAAACCAACATATAAATAACTATTAAAACAGGCCTTGGGACCTTGGGACTGGAGAGATGGCTCAGCAATTAAGAGCACTTGCCATTCCAGAGGACCAGAGTTCAGCTCCCAGCACCCAGGCTTAGTGACATAATTACCTCTGACTCCAGCTCCAGGAGATCCAATGCCCTCTTCTATTCTTTATGAGCACTGCCTTTACATGTACAAACCCATACTTAGACACACAATAAGAAAATAAAAATGTAAAGGCTGGAGAGATGGCTCAGCAGAGGACCTGTGTTTTCCAGCATCCACATAGCAGGTCACAACTGCCCAGAACTCCAGTTCCAGGGGACCTGATGCCCTCTTCTGGCCCCCATGTGTGCCAGGCATGCACCTGGCGCACAGATATTCAATGAATGCAAAACACTTACACATACAATAGCATACTACTTTAAAAAGTTTTTAAAAGTACATTTTAAACAAACACATGCGCGGCAAGTGCTCTCCCACTGAGCTACACCCTTAGCCCAAGTCACATATTTTTGAAAAATTCTGTAGCACCCATGCTTGGAATACTAGAGTGAAACAGGGCTGCCTTTCCAGATTAGTCACAAGCAAAATGTGAACAATTTCATTTCTTTTTAACTAGAGGGCGGAGATTAAGCCAGCATGATCCATTAAAGTGCTTAGACATTTTACAGTCCTGAGAACACAGAGCTGGCCTTTCACCATCTCCAATGCAAACATTCTACAGGAAGGAAGCACCTCCCTTCTGTTTACTTGGCTTCTTACTCCAGAACGAAATAATATGAAGGTGGTTGGAGTCTTATCTTTGTGACAAAAATTCAGTCCTCAAATGTTTTTTAAATAGGCATTCTTTGCCAAAGAGATCTTAAAACAAGCCTTAAAAATTCTCTATACGTTATTATCAAATTTAATACTCTACTGGCTTTAAAAAAAAAGAACCTTAATTTTTCTCATAAGTCAACATTTCAGCATTTATCTATTGTGAAATACAGGTAGTTTTTTAAATTAATTAAACATTTTTTATTTTTTACATATACATTTATATTATTACACACATATATATAATAAACTACCTATAGCAAGAAAAATGACACAATCAGGAATTATATAAATGTTACATTCTTAGTGTTTTGGCTATTTGTATTTGACAGCCTTGAAGAAAACATTTTTCCTATCTTGGTTTGTCTGAAAATCTGA
Source organism: Acomys russatus (assembly GCF_903995435.1). NCBI lineage: Eukaryota > Metazoa > Chordata > Mammalia > Rodentia > Muridae > Acomys > Acomys russatus. The sequence continues at coordinate 18,681,463 of NC_067159.1, forward strand.
ATGTGAATCAATCTCTGTCACATCTTGTTATTATCAACTTAAAACATCTATCTAGACCTAAAAACATCTTAACCCCTAAACAACTAAGCTTCATTGTAAAACTAAGCTACCTGGTCTTCAACTCCATCAGAGACTTGAGAAGGAATAAACTTGATTACCTGAGTATGCCAGGAGTGCAGGTTAGTAGCTTTCCAAAATGAGAAGATGACAGAGACAGTTTGCTACCTGAATAGTCATCAAAAACTTTCTATATTGTTGGAACATCTTCTTCTGCCTTCTGGCCCTATATATCTGACAGACATATTTGTGAGTCAAAAACTATTGAAGACATGCTTACCATGTCTAGACAGAGTTTGGCAGACAACTCTGCTTGCACCCAAGTTTACTCTTTTTTTAGGCAGAATTCTCTCTGTAGTAGAAACCAGCCCAGTACCTGGTTTGCCGCATTTGAAGCCATCTCCATAAGGAGGTTCTTTGATGCTCATCATCCTCTTTGAGGTAGACTGGGTGTTGCCAGGTGTTAACCTGTCTCATTGTCAGTGAATCCTTAAAATAATAAAAACCTTCTTAAATGCCATATTCTGCACGTTGAAATACAGGTAGTTTTATTTTGGGGTTTTGTGTGTGTGTGTGTGTGTGTGTGTGTGTGTGTGTGTGTGTGTGTGTGTGTGTATGTGTTCATGTCCACAGTTCCTGTAGTGAGAAAATACTGCCAGACATAAGGAGGAAAAAGTGGAGAAAGGGGAGTCAGGGAAGCAAAGAAGAAATCAAAAAGGAGAGAAAACCGTGGTCCTCAGCAGATACCTTTCCCGAAGTTCTCACCCTTCCTAACACTGAACCCTTTAATACAGTTCCTCATCTTGTGGTGACACTAACTATAACATTATTTCACTGTTACTTCATAATTCTAATTTTCATACTGTTCTGAATCATAATGTAGATATCTGATATGTGACACCCCCAAAGGGGTCTCGACCGGCAGGTTGAGAATTGCTGCCTTACACAGTTATCATCACAGCCAGGGCAAAGGAACTGAGCTAGTCCTCACCTGCGTTAAGGGGCTGAAATGAATCAGACGGGCTGATTCGAACTATGTTCAAGTTATTATGAGATGAATCGTTTCTGGCATTCCTTCCTGTGTCTATTAAAGCCAAACAGCACCTGGGCACAGTGGCTTACACCTGTAATCCCACACTTGGACGGCTAAGGCAGGAGGACTGCCATGGCTTTGAAGCCAGACTGGCCTACACAGTGAGTTCCAGGCCAACCTGGGCTACGCAGTGAGGCCTTGTTTCAAAGCAAAATGGCAGTTCCATTCTCAAAGTATGCTGACACAAATGGTTTCACCTGAACGTTTGCAGAACTAAGCGCCTTACTTGCTTTTTGTGATTTTAGCACACTGAGTGTAAGATCTAACGCCTGGCTAAAATTCTCTACTCCCAACTCTGACCACTGGGCTACCTCTTAGTCATGTTTCTTGTTGTCTATGACATTCTGTCATCTTTGATACGATAGCTCTGTTTGCAAAGTTATCCTGGTGCTGTAACTCAGCCTACAGTTGGCAATGTCTTTTTGAATATTTACTGAGGACTACAGCTTAGAGCTATTTTGACCAGATGATAGTAAGGGGTACCCAGACACCATCAGAACAGGATCCAATGCCTCCCAGGCATTGGCTATAACAGGCAGCAGCTATAACAGGCACAGCTGGATGCATGAACACATGGTGGGAGGAAGCCTGAAGGCAAGCTCACCCTACTGTTCTCTTTAGGATCGGTCAAAGAGTATTTCTGGTTTGAAGATCAGGGATGAGGTTTGTCTCAATGATTCATCAGTTGTGTGACTTGGGATAATATCTTCATTTAGAAAATCTGTGTAATACCTATGCTACAAACCTTCAGTCACAAGGTAGGGACTTCATATATATTTGTTGAACCACAATTTCCTATCCAGATCAATTGGTTTAATGTTAAGATGAACCAAAACTGATCACAGAAACCCACAACAGAAACACTAGGAAGAACCAGGCAGCTAAGGAAAAGAACAGCATAGACATTCTATGTCCTTAGGTTACAAGATTAATTATTGTCAATGTTGGTACTTATCAAATTTACTTATAGAGTCCACATAATTTCATTAAAAATGCTAATAATTTTGAGCCCTGGAAAAACACTTAAGAAAAGCAAATAGCTATAAGCATGGAGCAAGGCTTTGAAAACAAAGAGTAGAGGACCGATGAGAGAAGAGGGGTGAGGGTTTAGCTCAGTGGAGAGTGCCTTCCCAGCAAGCACAAAGCCTAGGGTCCAGTTACCAGAAAGGGGTTGGGGTGGGACAGAGGCTGGGGGGGGGTCAATGGACAAGAATGGCTAAACAAGTGAACCAAGGGAGGTGACATCACAATCTAGAAGTAGACACTACAGTTAAGGGGAAATTGAATGTCTGTAGAAGAGATCACAAATCACATTTGACCAGGATTCTGGATTCTGTAATGTGGGGAAAGACTGAGCACCCCACCAGGTGCAGCTGTACCAGATGTGGCTAGGGAACACACGTGGGCCAAGGAGGAAAATAGCAGACAAGTTTATTGACTTGCTGTCACTAAATCTGCACGGCCCAGACAGGATTATATGAGACCCAATTGAAGAAAACTTAAAAGATTTTTAAGTTAGACACCCAGGCCAATGAAAACAACAAAGTCAAATATATTAGAAGAAAGCACTGGCTCTAACAGCACTGCGTCATTACTCCTTTCTAATCCACTGTTGACAGAAATGGAAACTAATGGCAAACCCCAACTACGCTGAGGCTCTGGATTTGCTGCAACCGTGTACAAGGGTTTAAATACGTAAATGCAGCAAGTTGAGTAGACCCATATGGAACCACTTGGGAGTTACAGATTCTTAGATTAGTGCCTTTATCTAAAAATAAAGATACGCAATTTGTAGTATAAGAAATGAAGACAAAACCAGAACCATTCAGCTTTGGTTTTTAGATGCTATTCTGTATGCTTACATTACTCAGAAATATAACTAAGAGTGAAAGTACATGTCCACAGCACATCATTGGCACTTTTTTGAGAGTTGAAGAAATGTAAGTAAAAACTCAGGATCCATCAAAGGAGTACGGCTGCCAGCAGACTTAAGGATATATCAAACGCTTACTTCACGCCTAGCTTTGACATGGCTGCTTTAATAGATGTCCACACAACCCGCCACTCTTCCTCCTCCCCTGCTCCTCACATATGCTGTAAAGGCAAGTCTCTAATACCACTCAGTGACAACAGGGAAAACTAATCAGTAAATGATGGAGGAAAGCAAGAGAGTCCTTCAAAAAGACTTTTATTTTGACACACAGACATGTAAACATTTGCTCACTAGAAAGAGCAGTTTAGGACACAGTAGAAATGATGACACTCATCAGAATGACAGGCCTCGTGCTTCTTCAGTCATCTCTGAAAACTCACTTAAGTATCTCAGTGGACAGGTTAAACTGGAGAGTTTACTTCTCATTTAGTCGATTGGGTTGAGTAAGTGAAAAAACAAGGCACAGACCATTTGAGAAAGGTAAAGTAAAAAACACTAACGTGCATCACGCGGGAATGAAGCGGTTTACCTAAGTGCTCTTTAATCAAACGGCACTGATGCTTTCACAATCTGAAAGCATTACCTTAATTACTGTGCCTGGGGTAACATCAGACATACCTTCTGAGACTTTCAGATCGACCATGCAAAGCACAGTGCTGTTCTTTCCTTACTAGTCCTCCATAGGAGCACTGTACCCTAAAGAGTTTCTGAGGTGGGTCACGACCCTATTGTAGACAACCTAATTTAGCATTATTTTAAATCCTCCCTCTCTTCCATTCCTTTCCCTACCTCCCTTCTTCTTTACTCCTCCCTCCTCCCCTAGTACCTTCCTGCCTTCTTTGATGGTTTTAGGGAAAGAACTCGGGGCCCTGACACATGCTAGGCAAGCACTCTGTCACTAAGCTACATCTCTAGGCTCTTTTCCCCTGTAAAATGTCATAAATATGGCCAGTAATTTCCATTTTGAAAGTGTAAACTATCTCATAATAGGAAATTGGACCTATTCAGGACTAATGTTACAATATTGTTCTATGTCCTAATGCTATGTCTCATACGTCCCGTTATTCTTTAACACAAATAGGTTATGCGCAGTATGGTTGGCATTTATTATGCTAAAAACACAACTTATTAGTGAAAAATAAAGCACATCGTGAAGCTCTGTGTTCCATTGATGAACATATACTGTAGGTAGAAAGGTCCATCACTCTACATTCATAAAGCATTTCCTAAATGTGCACTGCATTCTGCAAGGTATTAAGGACGCTGTAACAATGGGAGGACGTCGTGTAGCACAGGCTGGGAGAGTGTTGAGGCACAGCGGGGTTGAGGAGTACCCCTCTGTCTGTCCACTCTCACATCTGTACAAACTGGACATAATACACGCTTTCTTTCTTTCTTTTCTTTTTTAAAACTTGCTTTGAAGAATACTTTTTGAACTCAACAGTATAACCTTCTATGGGAAATGATCATTTTTCTTTTTGATTCAAATCAAAAGAATGTAAAAAAAAAAAAAAAGAAAGAAAGAAAATCGGGCATGGGATGTAGTTCAGTTTAATAGGGTGATTGTCTAAGATGCATGAGGTCCTGTGCGCGATCTCCAGTACTGCACACACTGGCTGTGGTGGCTCAGCATAGTCTTAAGAAAAGAAAGAAAGAAAGAAAGAAAGAAAGAAAGGAAGAAAGAAAGAAAGAAAGAAAGGAAAAAAATCACTAATGTTTTTCTTTTGGGTTTTGATCTTTTGAGACAGTGTTTCTCTGGGTAGGGCTGGCTGTCTTAAAACTTGCTCTGTATACCAGGCTGACCTCAAACTGAGAAATTCGCCTGTCTCTGCCTCTGGGATTAAAGGTGTGCACCACCAGTGCCTGTCTCTGAATGAGTTTTAAAATGAGTTGAGCTTCCATTTTACTATGACTTTGCATTCAATAATGTCAAATGTTAACACACTTACTATCTACGAGCCAACTACAAATCATAGAGGGTTTCAAGAACAGCAGCCATTGACCACGCTTGGGTCTCACAGCTGAAAGGACAGTACTGGCCGTTCTCATTAGTGAGTTCCGGAAGCCCTTTCCATGGGGATCTGAAAAACAAAGAGAAGAAAAGGACTTTATGAGACATAATTTAATGCACAGGAACAGAGTAGGCTTTTCATTCCAGAAGCAAAGCAATCATTCAGTCATCTGTTATAAAATAGACATTCTAAAGGTATTTATACACTTTAGATACAAACTATCCTTTGATATATTCTATTTTGTGATTTAATACTAGCAAATACAAATGAGTCTTTCATCATTATTGTTTATGTTGTTTTTGTTTTTTTGAGCTAGGGTCTTGCTATGTAAGCCTGGCTGGCTTGGAAGTTGCTATGTAGCTGAGGCTGGCCTTGAACTTGCAGCGATCCTCTTGTCTCTGCCTTTCAAGTGCTGGAAATACAAGTGTGTTTCACTAGGCCCAGCTTTGTGACTAAAACTTTACAAAAGGCTATTATTCCAAAAAATACATAAACAAAGATACAAATGCTACCTCAGACATAATTTTAGCCTTTTCTGTGTTTTGAGATAGAGCCTCATGTAGCTATGTGGCTCTGAGCTCACCATCTCCCTGTTTTGGCTTCCTGTGGGCTGAGATTACAGGAAGATACCCCAGGCTGGCAATAATTTTAGTCTTTCAGAGTAAGATTATGACTCAAACTGTAATTATGTTTTAGTGTATAATATGTGAACTTAATTGAATAAGAAAACCAAATGGAGTAATACCAAGACACTGAGAGTTACAGTTAGGAAAATGCCTATTATTTCCTTATTCTTCAGGATAACAAATCAATTTATTACATATGTATCCTCTAATACTTAATAGTTTATGTAGAAAAGCTTATTTAAAAAACACAACATTGACACTTTTTTCTTCCTGAGACAGGGTTTCTCTGTGTAGCCTTGGCTGTCCTACACTTGCACTGTAGACCAGGCTGGCCTCAAACTTACAGGGATACACCTGCCTCTGCCTTCCAAGTGCTGGGATTAAAGGCACGCACCACCACAGCCCGGCAACATTGACACTATTTAACTATAATTTGGACAAAGAATATAAAAAACACCATTTGAAAAACAGTCAAAAGACAAACTGACATTTTAAGACTAATGAAAGCTATTACTTGTTAAATGAACAAGACCCATCCTGAATACAAGTATTTATTTATTCTATCCTAATTATATCCACATTATCAGTTATCTTGAAAATTAAAGACTATTCCATAAGTACAGATCACAAAATATAAGATCCTCAAACTAAAACCAAAATACTTAAGGGAGGTACAAAAAAATCACATGTCTGAGGGCTGGAGAGATGGCTCAGAGGTTAAGAACACTGGCTGCTCTTCCAAAGAACCCAGGTTCAATTCCCATCACCTACATGGCAGCGCACAACTGTCTGTAACTTCACCCTCCCACAGATATACATGCAGATAAAGCACCTATGCATGTAAAATAAAATAAATAATTATTAAAAAGTACATGGTTGAAATGAAGACGCTGCAGAAATGAGTTCTAAAAAACCTTGTTTACCTGCTATCTAATACACGGATTGGACAGTAGTCATGGGATAACTTACCGCTCCAGATGAACATAATGTCTAGAAAGGACATTTTTAACCAAAAATACAGTCTTCGCAGTAGTCTCTGGGCCCATCAATTTGGAAAAATACAACTTTGCACGAAGAAAATACCCAATTGGCCATAGCCATTCCTAAAATATAATTTAAGAATAAAAGGGAAAAGAATTATGAATATCTAAATTTATTTAAAAAATAACTTAAATTGAAAGCTCTGAAAAGAGAAATTAAGCTCTTACAGGTCCTTGGTGATAATTGAAACCTCTGGCAAGGTTGTAGTTGTCATTGTCCAAGGCATTGTCATACACTCCACAGTAAACCATGTCACTGCAAAATGATTGGAGTCTGAGTCAGTAAAAGGAGGTCAGGCATCATACAGGAGGCATTAGAACGTCATAGCAAAGGCAAGAAAACTGGCTGCCGTCTCCCTGCATCCAGAATACGCATGCTCAGCTAGATCTAGTGCCTTACTTAACACAAAATCAGCACACACTGAGAACAGAGGAGTTTAACAATGCGGTCGGGAAAGATTAGCAAAACAGGTCAAGTTTCCTTATGTTTCCTTTCATATTTAGGTCCCAGATTTTAATTTATGTGCAGGTGTAGGTCATGATACTAGAGACCATGGAGGGAGAATAAAACAGGGAAGAGAAAGGTCACAAATTGCATGGATGCACCATGAGAGCAGAGTGAGGCTCTCGCGTGGGGGAAGAGAAACAGGTGGACAGGGCACCAGGGCGGAGGCTGCACACAAATGTGTATGAGCAGTGCCATTATTAGACCTACTACTTTGTATGCTAATTTAAAAAATAATAAAAATATTGAGGTATCTCATCATCAAGGAGCTTGTCTACATACAGTTTAAAGTCAACCACGCCACCAGGCTTTAATATGTGTCTAGCAATTAAGATGTTCATACAGTTATTTGAACTAGTAAAAATTAAAGATAAGGTTTTATTGATTATAGGGCAAGAAGGCATTTATTTATTTATCCAAATTAATTTTGTGGTGCCCCTTGTTCGAGCCTAGGGCCTTATCTCTATTAGTCAAGCATCCCACAACTTAGCTATAGCCTTAGTCCATGCAAGGTTTTATTTTAAGTTTCTCTATAAAGCTATTTTAAAACTAAAATTAGCATACTGTCAGATTATAAATAACAATTGGACATATGTATTGCTTTAATATATAGAATTTATAACATACTTATATACTGAACAGTGTTACAAACATTGTTAACATATGTGATGCATATTAAGATTTAATTAAATTGTACCTTTAGAAATCCTGTTTAGTGATACAAATAGCCATGTGAGCTTTTACCATAAGTTTCAGTTCAGATCAGTAGGTTTTCGGTTTGTTTTGGGGAGTGGGAGTTTGAGATGGGGTCTCATTGTGTAGCCCTGGCTGACCTGGAATTTTCTCAATAGACAGGCTGTCTTTGAACTCACAGAGATCTTCCTATGTGTCACCACACCTAACCAGTTTTTAATCTGCTCTAAACATGCAAATGTTCAGAAAATAACAAATATTTGAATGCAAAATTTGCCTATCAAGAATGAAATCCAGCCAAGCATGTGGTGTGTGTCTAATTCTGGAACTTGAGAGGCTGAGACAGGAAGATTAGGAGTTCAAAGTCAGCTTCAGCTGTGTAAGATTCTGTCTCAAAAACCAAAAAAGAAAGGCTAAGCACAGTGGCACATGCCATTAATCCCAGTACTCTGGAGGCAGAGGCAGGCAGATTTCTGAATTCCAGGCCAGGTGGGAAATCAATATACAGTAAAGTGCAAAACCCTGGCTCAGATACTAAGCGCACTGGCTGCTCTTCCAGAGGATGAGGGTTCAAGTCTCAGTATCCACATGTCTTACCACCATTTGCAACTCTAGGTCCAGGGTATCTGATGCCCTCTTCTGGCCTCTGTGGGAACTGTATGCATGTGGTGCACAGCCACACACGGAGGCAAAACAAAAAACAGTGACAAATTTCTAGTGGAAAGGCCACTAGAAATTTAAGAAGAAAGTTATAAAAGTAAAGACACTCACATGTACAAATTTTAAAATAAAAAACCCAAGGTGCCTTACTGACTTAAGTAAAAAGAGTGGTGTAACTACCCAGGAAGGAGGGAGAAGACGGCTGCTGAGGAGCACAGTGGAGCTCTCTCCCATCATTACAAGTGAACAGATAATGCCTAGTACTTAACATAGCACAAACCATTGCACGTCGTTCTGCAGTGTGGGAAAAAAAGTCAGCAAACACAAGACATATGACCTTGTCTGGAGAGATGGCTCAGCAGTTAAGAGCTCTTGTTGTACTTGCAGAGGACCTTACATGGTGGTTTACAACTATCTACACTGCCCAATTCTCCTTCTTTCACCTTTCCAGGTGCGGGGATACAGCAATGTGCCATCATGCTGGGTTCAAGAGCTAGCTTTAAAAAGTATTTTTGTTGTCTTTGGAATTGAACTCGTGAAACTTTTTTTTTTTTGTATGTGAGTGGTGCTAGGAAATGACTCCAGGTCGTCCTCCACACACCAGGCAAATAAATGTCTACCTGTGAGCCATATCCCCAATGAGGCTTTCTTTGCTTTTGTCACTTTTTAGACAAACAAGCCTCCGAGAGCTGGTATTGTAGAACTGAGGCATCATACTGAGTTTTGATTCTGTTGTCTTGTTTTTTGAGACATTTTTTCAGATTGACGTTGAGCCCCTGCTTCAGGTTCCGCAGGGCGAGGACTGCAGGCGTGAGGTGCCTGAACTTGTTATACAGGTTCTCCTAGAATGGTATAAACTGTACCAAACTGAACAAAAATGACTCGGGTAATAGGCAAGATGGAGTGATCCTTGATTCCTGGACAAAAGGATTTAAAGCAACTTTTTTCTTTATATTGTTTGTACTTTTCAACATCCACAATCATCATGTATTACTTTTATAGTCAGAAAAGAAATAAAAACATTCATAACATTAGTTTTTTATATTTGAATTTTATAAATTAATTAGTGAATATAGAAGTCATAGGCATTTTTAACATTCACACACAACTGTGTGCTATTTTCAACAGGTTGAGTGTGATTTTCAAGAAGTTACTTGTAAACAAGTACAGAATGGTTAATACTAATCTGTGTGCGTTAAACACAATACTGACTACCTCCTTCTTCTGTTTTGTTTTTTGTTTTTGTTTGTTTGAGGCAAGGTTTCTCTGTGTAGCCCTGGATGTCCTGGAACTTGCTCTGTAAACCAGAGCAGCCTCGCCCGCCTGCCTCTCCTCCTCACTGAAGGCGTGCACCACCACTGCCACCTGGGTCACAGCTTTCTTAATACTTATATTCCGACTTACTCTGGATCTAAAGTTTTCATGCCAAGGGGACCAAGCAATTTTTTTTCAGCAATTTCCAAAGCTTTCCAAGCCTTTTCAGCAGTAAAGAGTTCAGGGGCCTAATGAAGGTTAAAAAAAAAAAAAAGCAAAGAAGAAAAAGCATTTTAATATCACAGAAAAATTAGTTCTTACTCATATTAGTTAACCATAAACTTTGAAAAGGAAGGAAACAAATTTAAGAACATAATGTGGGTTAGAATTCTAATCCCACGAGGCTGAATTGGGATTGCCTCTCTCGGCCTGAGAAGCTGGGAGAATTCACCGAGGCAGCTGTTCCCTCAAGAACAAGTAGCAGGTCCTAAAGGTCAGCACCGCCCACCGCAGCCACCACTGTTCCTAGACGGGCAGGGCACCGGGAAGTACTTGAGCCTTTCCCCTCTCTTCTTGGCGATAATGAATTCAGAAGAACTTGTTCTCCAACAGCACAAGTACTTGTAGTAGTGGAAGGAGAGACAATCTGCATCTGTTTTAATGCTGAAACGAGGTGAAAATGAGCCGAACCAAAGCTACCTCTTGGTGCAGGCTTGCATTTTCTTTCTTTTTTAAAAAAAAAAAATTTTTTTTTTTTTTTTTTTTTTTTTTGAGATAGGGTTTCTTTGTGTAGCCTTGGCTGTTCTGGACTCACTTTGTAGACCAGGCTGGCCTTGAACTCAGAGATGGCCTGTCTCTGACTCCCTGAGTGCCGGGAGCACAGCCCTGCCCCACCGCACCTGGCTAAGGGTCTATTTTTAGACTGAGATTTAACAACAACAAAATGGAATCAAGAATTCCTAGCTAGATGGGTTAGAGAGATAGCTCAGTGGTTAAGAGCACCATGGAGGATGTAGGTTCAATTCCCAGCACCCACAGGGTGACTCACAACAGTTTTTAATTGCAGTCTCAAGGGATATGATGCCCTCTTCTGGCTTCTGGGGGTACTGCATGTACATGATGCCCAGATATACATGCAGGTAACCACTCCCTACAAACACAAAATTATAAAATAATTTTTAAAAATTCTTAGACAAATAGAACTAACAAGAGAAGTGCACAAAAGAGACAGAGGTGATATAAGCTGTCTGTGGGCACTCCCTAGTGCAGAACTTTCTGACCAGTGCACGAAGATGCTGTTCATGGCACCAGCTTGTACAATACAAATGTCCTCATTTCCAGGAGGAAAGGGTGAGAGCTAGGCTAGCTGAAACAGCTGGATCTGGCCTAAGAAGCCCAACACTCTCAGCCCAGTGTGCAGCACAGGTGCCAAGCACTGTGCAATGAGTAACACTGGGAAGCGCTTTGTTTCTCATTATCCATTGTTTTCTGTTTTTGACACTAAATGTTACAGATTAGAGGGGATATGAATACCTCATTACTGAAACTATATGAAACTATCCAGAAAGCAATAACTTTTCATGGTTAAGTGGAGCTTAAAACCAAACAGGAGAAAAAAAGGCCTTAGTAAAGGTATAACATTTTTGAAATTTGAAAGTAATGTGCCACTTACCACGACCATTGCTATGGTAAAATTAGGCCTGAGCTGATAGTCACACCAGGGGCTTGACGCTCCATAGCTGTCCTTGTAGATGCCACGTTTGTGAACCAGATTTGGATGCTTCTCGTTAGGATCTGAAGGGTCTTCGGAAACATGAAACAGCTTTTCAAAGTTGTTTTGTATTTTTCTGTCCCACTCATCATATGAGACTGCTACAACCTTTCCTGAAAAGTGACAAAAGACATGGCGTTATAGACATTTAGAACATTTCAAATGTCTGCTATTGCCAGATCAGCAAATATTAACTAAAATTTATATGTAGCTCACTTATGAAATAAATTATCTACATTTTGGAAAATGTGGCTACTCTGGACGGAGATATGCTATAAATCTAAAGACCAGGTACCTCTCCCCCACAAAAAACTTGTAAAATGGCTCAGGAATAACTTCATTACACTGTATTGAACAAAATGTCACAAACATTGAATTAAAAATGCAATTAATTTTACCTACTTCTTTTTACTTGTTAGAAAGTTTAGATGTGTATGGGCAGCTCAAACCTTATTTTTACTACATAGAAATTGTTCCAGAAAGATCTGTAAAGCTCTCCAGGCTGCTCATGAAATATAACTTGCTCACTACGTGAGGGGAAAGAAGGCCACAGAGGCCAGGACAGGGCCTCATGTTCTCTCAGCCCAGTGGTGCTGCAGGAGTGGCTGGAGCAACCAGCTGTTGTGATCTGCACACTGGTAAGCTAACTGTTCTTTCTCTTAAAATGTAGCGTGTTTTAGTACGGGTTGGCTGAATGCAAAGGTTAGTAACTTGTCGAGGCTCCTTGTCACTCAGACAAGCTTACCGTGTCTTCTTACTCTGACTTCATGATAGGGAAAAATATTTTTCCTGGACAATTCCAGCAACCAACGCACAGCAGACTTACACAAGCCCACGATTTCCACAGCAGACCCATCTCTAAAATTAGAAAGATTGATTTTCTTTTTCAATTAATTTTTTTGTTTTTTATAATTAATTCACATTATATCTCAATCGTTACCCCCTCCCTCTTATCCTCCCTTTTCCACCTTCCCTCCCTCTTCCCCCCTCTTCCCCTCCCCCTAGTTCCCTGACGGGAGAGCACCCCTCCCCCACCATCTGACCCCAACCTATCGGGTCTCATTAGGATAGCCTGCATCCCCTTTCTCTGTGGCCCGGCAAGGCCCCCACCAATGGGAAGTGATCAAATAGCAGGTGCCAGAGTCCATGTCAGGTTTTCTATGTTGTCCTTACTTAACTGTTACTTAAACTGCTATTCTGGGTTGGAATAGTAGTATGTTTATCTAGCAATAAGGAAGGCTCTGAGTAGCATAGAACCAAACCAAACCACCTCCACCACCACCAAACAAATGTTGGTGAATATTAAAATTAATGCACTCTACAAACAACTATCTGCCCCCACATCTTCACTTTGTAAGTAATATATTATTATATCATATAAGAATTATCTTCCCTTATTATTTTGGCATTGCTTATGTTTCTAATAGTTTTAAAAAATATTACTTTGTGTATCCAAGTGGGTCTCTATGTGCCACATGTGCAGGTGCCCAGAGTCCATGACAGCACTGGGTCTCCTGGGACTGCTGCTACAGTTGGCTGTAAGTCCCCCACCATGAGTGCTGGGAGATGAACTTGGGCCTTACGGAACAGCATCAAGCTCTCTTCACAGCTTAGCCATCTCTCCAGCCCCTCCTAGCATACTTATTTAATTGGTTTTTGTTTGTTTGTTTGTTTTGCTTTGTTTCAGGACAAGGCCTTTCTATTTAGTTCTGGCTGATCTGTTTGAAGATAAAAATATTTTTTCCCCACTGTTGTTTTTTTGAGACAGGGTTTCCCTGTGTAGCTTTGGCTGTCCTGGACTTGCTTTGTAGACTACGCTGGCCTCAAACTCACAGAGATCCGCCTGCCTCTGCCTCCCCAACTGCTGGGACTACAAGTATGTGCCACCATGCATAAAGAAGGAAACCGAAGAGGAGGAGGAGGGACTACAGCTCTGGAATGATGTAATGTGAAGGTCATGGTTAGCAGCACAAAGGATTCCAAGAGAAAGTACACTTAGAAAGGGAACCGGTGGACTAAAGTGCATCGCTGTAGCAGCATCGTAAGATGAACTGTACCTTGGGGTGGCTGGGATTCCTCTGTTTCTAGCTCGGTCACTCTCTCCCATTTTATCCATCCATGTGCCACAGTTAAAGCGATTTCCTCCATAAACAAATCCTGTTTCTTCATCAACCCCTGCAGTTATATTGAAACCTGGAAAAGCAAAATAATACACTTGGAAAGCATGCATGGTGGCACAGGTTTGTAATGCAGGAACACAAGATGCCGTAGCGGGAGGATCACACAGTTTGAAGCTGGCTTACATAGTGTGAGCCTGAGGCTAGGTAAGCCTACATCATGAGACTTGTTTTGTTTTGTTTTTTTGCTTTTTTTTTTTTTTTTTTGAGACAGGGTTTCTCTGTGTAGCCTTGGCTGTCCTGGACTCACTTTGTAGACCAGGCTGGCCTCGATCTGACAGCAATCCACCTACCTCTGTCTCCTGAGTGCTGGAATTAAAGGCTTGTTTTGTTTCTTAAAACAACTAAAAATCATTGTTTTATAGTAAATACATCTAAAATTCATTTGTCTTTCAAAAAAAAAAAAAAACCACCAGCGTATACACAGAATTGCATATCATGATGTTCTAAAGCACTGCTTACATTAGCAAAATCACAGGTCACCAGTCAGGAGAGGAATGCATTGTGTACACTAGGAAATGCTCTGTCCTTTAACTGAACAAACTGGATGTATATGGAACAAAATGGATGCATTCCTATGATGAAATGATTTAGCAAATAAGTTATAGAAGGTTGCATATAAAAAAATTTTTTATAAAGACCTAAAATACAGATTTTAATCTATGATTCTTTTACATATCTGATATATTTGTGTAGAATGTAGAATTTAAGAACCTAAAATAGTCATATATATAAAACACATTGACTTTATACTTTTATACTTCTTAGTACATATCACATGTAATTTGTCCATGCTCAAACATATATAAATGCATAAAGTATAAGGTATCCATGGAAATAGTATGCTCTGGTCACAGCCTAGTTATCAATTCCAGATAAGGAGGAGAAAGAGAGAGAGAAGGCTGGATTATGATGTATGGTTTATTTCTTTTCAAAGTAAAACAGAAATTATTATCTTAATTTCAAGTTGAAATGTTTCATACAACATCTGTAAAATGTCTCAGAGACCCCATAGAAATGTTCTTTGGATACTAAATCTATTTCCATTGACTTCTCTTAGACACTGATAAAAATGTATCAATGTTTCGAGACAGGGTTTCTCTCTGTAGCCCTGGCTGATCTAGAACTCACTCAGTAGACCAGGCTGGCCCTGTACTCAGGGATCTGCCTGTCTCCGCCTCCCAAGTGATGGGATTAAAGGCGTGCGCTGCCATGCTGGGTTTCCTTTTTATGGTTTTGAGACAAGGTTTCACTATGTAGCTTAGGCTAGCCTTGAACTCATGACAGTCCTGCCTCTACCTTGTGAGTACTGGATTACAGGCATATGTCATCTTACCTGGTAGAAAAGACAATACTAGCATTGTGGTTATAAATTGTAACACAAATGCCAGAGAGGTGGCTCAGCAGGTAAGGACACTTGTCCTTGTGGAGGACCTATGATCTGCAATCATCCCAATCTCCAGCTCCAAGGGAACTGATGTGTCCTCTGACCTCTGCAGGCACCAGGCATGCACATGGTGCAGACGTACTCACAGGTAAAAGACTCATACACAGAAAATACATTATAATGCCAATATAGCCTTGAAGATTGCCTGACAAAAGACACACACTTTTATCTTTTCTTTAGCGACACAAGCTTGGGCAGCTCAGGGACAGTGTTTGCCTTTCTCGGGCGCAGCTTCAGGTTTGGCACACACGGTATTTGTAAAGCAAGAGCAGGGATTACTCAGACAGCACTGGCACGTCTTAGCCACGGCACTGAAATTACATACCCTCGTCCTTCATGTTTCGATCTATCTGTGGGCCAGCGTTTCTCTCACGGAACTGGATGCCTTGCATGTGCCTCTGCATAGCTTCCTGTATTACTTCAAACAAAGGCTGATCCTGTTGGACGCAGCAAGAATGTTTCTTCTGTTAGGAATCGATCTCACTCTCATTTTCCCCTAAATCCCTCAACACTGGTAAGGTGCAGATATATCCTTTCCCTTGGAGGAAGAAGTAAGGAGTCGGGTGGGGCTGGGAAAAGCCGCAGCTGCCATGCTCCCATGCTCTGTGTGTTTATGTGAGCAACAAGTCTTTGTAACTTCCCACAATGCCAACACTAAATGAAAACTGATACCGAAGGTTTTTGATATTTGAATTCTTATGACTTGGAGTCTCAATCTCAATATTTTACATTAAAAATAAAGTTACATTTCATCAATAATTACTTTAAGAAACGATCTTTACCAGTGTCCCAGCAGGCAAAGGTGCAGAGTCATCGGTTGGATACATTCTGGAAACTGGGCATTTGAGGATGTCTAGACCATTTGGAACCATCTTGCAATAGTCTTGAATACACTGCAGCCACCACCACACAGCATCGCGGCAGTTGTACCTGGCGTAAGTACCTTCACCAAGGAGGTTAGGAATGAGACCATGTCTCAGGGTACTAGCAAACGCTAGAATAATATTCCTAAAGCAACAGAAATAAATGGATCATTTAACATGAAAACACTTATAAAGTTAAAGAAAAAAAGGCCACTTTTTCAGGGGTCTGGAGATGCCGAGCTCCCAGCCCAGCTTTTCTCTCTAGTGATCTGGGGAACTTTCCCTTCCTGTAATAGGCTTTCCGTTACAGCCAGATGCTCAGCTGGGTATCTGTGAGGACTGGTACAGCTTCAACTTCTATTTTTAAGAAGGTTGTATTTATTTTGTTACTTGTGTATGAGTGTTTGCCTGTGAGCACATATGTGTGCCATATGTGTACAGTGTCCACAGAGGTGAGAAGTGTGTTGGATCGCCTAGAACTGGAGTTGCAGATGGTGTGAGCTGCCGTGTGGTTGCTGGGAACTGAACTCTTGAAAAGTAGTGAGTGCGTTGGCCACTGAGCCACCTCTCCAGGCCCCAACCTCCTTTTAAAATCTACAGTATTTCAATATAGAAGTAATCCTCTAATATGCATTTTATTACTTTAAATAAGATCAAGAACAATGTAAATATATGAGAAAAAAAAATGACAGAAACTGGCCTTAAAACTGCAATTCATCTCAGCACACAGGAGGCAGAAGTAGGCAGATCTCTCTGAGTTCCAGGCCAGCTGGCCTACATACTGAGTTGTAGGCTATTTAGGGCTATATTGTAAGACTGTTTTAAAACAAAGAAACAAACAAAACAGAACCCGAACAGCAGCAGCAGAACCCCAACTCTACCTCACATAATAACTGGTAGATAACAGTGTCTCTTCTGCCATTATTATCCAGTACTAGGAGAACTTAGTTTTTTTGTTTGTTTGTTTGTTTGTTTGTTTGCTTGTTTTTTGAGACAGGGTTTCTCTGTGTAGCCTTGGCTGTCCTGGACCCGCTTTGTAGACCAGGCTGGCCTCGAACTCACAGCGATCCACCTGCCTCTGCCTCCTGAATGCTGGGATTATAGGCATGCGCCACCACGCCCGTCTGAGAACTTAGTTTGTAAGATGGCCTCACGCTCCAGAAAGCTCATATCTGCAGGTGAGGCCTACCTTGGAAAGGTCACTGAAGAGTTCTAGTTCTTCTGTCAAACACTTCGCTCTTAAGAGTGCCACAGGAAGCTTTACTCTAGGTTAGCTTATAGGTCACACAAAAGGTGATGGAACACAGTATGACAACACATGATCTGGATGGCCAAATGTAAACGGAAGAGATAGAAACTTGTAACAACATGTGATGACTGAGGATGGGGACTATTATAGCCATGATTTAAAAGAGCCAAACCTTTACTGAGTGTTTGCCATGTGTCAGAGAGCCTTCCAGGTACTTTAACTGACCTTCCCACAGGAAGAATGAAGGGAGGATGCTATTTGTCAGCTGGTGATGTGAGCCAGCATTAGAAGCTGTTCACACCACAGGTGAAGGTCTTTGCCACTGTATTTTGCTGAATCCTGATTGCTCCCCCCTCCCCCTGATGGTGTTTGTCTGTATCCTGGCTGTCCTGGAACTCACGTTGTAGACCAGGCTAGCCTGTCTCTGCTTCCTGAGTGCTAGGATTAAAGGTATGCACCACCACCACCCAGATTAATATCTGACTTCTAAACCATTTATTTAAGGCAACTGATACAGAAATAACAGCCTTCCAAATTAACTTTTAAAATATTATTTTATGTGTATGGGTTTTGCCTGCGTGTATGTCAGTCTGCCTGGTGCATGTAGTGCTAGCTGAGGCTAGAAGAAGGTATTGGGTCTCCTGGAAATGGAGTTACAGATGGTGGTGTGCTTCCATGTATTAGCTGAGAATCAAACATGGGTCATCTGAAGAGCAGCCAGTGCTCTTAAGTCCTACACCATCGCTCTAGCGCCCCTAATTTTTGAAAATTTATTATTATTATTATTATTGTTGTTGTTGTTGTGTGTGTGTTTGTGTGTGCTACAGTATATGTGTTGAGATCTGAGGACAACATTGTGAAGTCAGTTCCCTTCTTTTATGTGGGTTTCAGGAACTGAAGTCAGGTCGCCAAGTTTACATGGCAAACACCTTCAGACATCAAGCACCTGGACCCACTCAGCCATCTGGCTAGCCCCTCAATTCTTTCTTTCCTTCCTTCTTTTCTCTTTCTCCCTCTTCCATACCCCCACCTTTATTCCTACACAGCATCTCCCTGGGTAGCCCTGGCTGTCCTGGAACTTTCTGTATAAATAAGGCTGGCCTTGAGCTCATAAGAGATCTGCCTGCCTCTGCCTCTAGAGTGCTGGGATGAAAGTAATGTGCACCATACCCAGCCAGCCCACAAATTTTCAGTTCCATAATTGTCACCACTCAATTAGAAAATATTTTACATTAAGTTTGAAGGGGAAAGTGCGATTCATTTTAGGTAACAACCTAGGCAGCTTAATTTTAAAGTAACCAAAGGGGGCTGGAGATGGCTCAGTGGTTAACAACATGTGCTGCTCCTGCAGAACGCCTAATGTTTGTACTAACACCCACTCTGTGCAGCTCATGACCACCAGTAATGCCAGCCCCAGGGACCTCATCTCCCTGAGCACCCGTCCTCAGGTGACCATGCACTACCACCTCCACACACATTATTAAAAATAAACATTTTTAAAACACAGAGTAAAATTATTAAAAATAAATTTTCTAGCACCTGAAGAGGGAAACACTGGTAATTTTTATGATGCATAAAAATAAAAATAAAGTTTCATATAGTGCTTTTGTGTTAAAGAAATTTATCTTACAGAGCAGAGCTTTTAAATTTGCTTCAGGCTGCTGATAATGACTGGGGACATGTGGGAACAGTTTCTGTCTTCTAACACCTTTCCATCCCTAGGTCTGAACTGAGGGGCTTTGATTTGGGTACCATGCATGTACACGTTCAGCCAGGTCACAGGTGATGGTGAGAGACAATGATGGCTGCAAAAAAATACATCAAAAATGGTACTATTGTAGAACTTTTTATTATCTATCTATCCATCCATCTACCTATCCATCCATCTACTGCTTTTGGAGGTAAGGTCTTTATATGAAGCCCTAGCTGTCTTGAAACTCACTATGTAGCCCGAGCTGGCCTCAACTCACAGAGATCTGCTTGCTTCTGCCTCCAAGTGCTGGGATCTATGGCTTGTACTGCTTACATTCAGCTGAATGTCCTTTTTAATTGCCAATAAATTTATTCCTATCACTATGATATTAGAACACATCACTTTCCGGCTGGAAATAATCAAACTGAGGGTTATAAGCTTGACAAGAAACAAGAGTCAGCAATACTCTTAATAAAGGCAGGAAGTGGGCCTAATTTTTTTTTTTTTTATAAATTTACAAATACTGAAGATGATCTGACCTATCATGGAAACTAGTAACTTCAAAGTTGCTTTTTTCCTTTGAAATTCTCTAAGCCTATTAAACAAGCCTATGAACAATAAACTTAAAAATCTGGAGCCTGTGAGACAGCTCAGTGTATTTGCTGCCAAGCCTAACAGTGAAGCGGGTTTCTGGAACGCACATAGTGGAATGCAAGTAAAACTCCAGCAAGCTGTCCTCAGACCTCCACATGTATACCATGGCATGGCTGGCTCATGCAGGTACACACACACACACACACACACACACACACACACACACACACACACACGGAAAACATACTTTTCGAAGCTGACAGTAGATGGGTTAGAAGGAGCACAGAGCCACACACTTGTGTGTTTGTAGAGGCTCTTACCTGGCTTCTAAGTAGCGTCCCGTGACCAGCAGCATGCCTGGAAGTGCAATGAAAGTATCTCTCCCCCAGCAGCGAAAAAGCCCAGAAGAAAAGTGAGGTAAGCCTGACAAGAAATCACAAAGCAAAGTGTTAACCCTAACAGCATGTACAGCCCATAAAGTCCATCACTGCAAACTTTAGGAGGGCATCCCTTCAGTGACGTCCCAGCCCCAGAGCCAGAGGGGGATTCCTAGCTAAGCAGGCCTGACTTTGTCTTTCAGTTTAAAGAGACCACATCTTTAACATATAAAGTGACATGATACAACTTTAAATACATACTTAAAAAATCCTGCCCTAGGGCGCTGGAGAGATGGCTTAGAGGTTAAGAGCACTAGCTGCTCTTCTGGAGGTCCTAAGTTCAATTCCCAGCAACCACATGGTGCTCACAACCATCTAAAATAAGATCTGGTGCCCTCTTCTGGTGTTCAGTGGTACACGCAGACACAACATTGTATACATAATAAATAAATCTTTAAAAATATTCTGCCCTGACACTGAAGGCAAAAAATAAATACAATGGGCCTTTCCTATTTGACTGCCTTCAACATCCTTACCTGCAGCCAAGGAGGCACAGCACTGTTCCTTTTCCCTTGTGATCTCATTTAGCCTGTATGGCACATCCAGGAGTGAGGGAGAAAGAAGTGGCAGACAAGGGCACTTTCCAACTCCACACATCTGGACAGAACCCAGTGACAGGTGTTTCACAAAGGTCGAACCATTCTGAACAAAGCTGTAAAAAAAAAAAAAAGGCAAGCTGAAGATCATTTGCAGAAACAAGACCTTTTCAGCCATCTTATTATACATTCTTTTTGCCAAGGGATTTTTCTATAGAAATCTATAACAATGTTAAAATAGTTTATGTATGTTAATAAATAATAAACAAGTTAATGAATAGACAAAATAAATAATATAAGATAATTTTCTTTTTCTCTATCATATTTTACAGATTTTGTAGACCAGATTTAAACCTCACCCCTTATCCTCTATCCCGCAGCTGGGAACTGGACCCAAGGCCTTATGCTTCCTAGGCAAATGATGTTCTACCGAGCTAGACACTCAAATATCCTTACCAGTGTTTAAAACTGTATTACTATGTGTGTATATGGGTGTGTGTGTCTGTGTGTAGTGTGCTTGTCAGTGTGCATGGAGCCCTGGGCTGGATGCTGAGCATCTTATAAACTGGATGCACACCTGTAATCCCAGCATTTGGGCGTGGAGAGAAGCCTGAGATCATCCTTGCCTACACAGCATGCTGGAGGCCTTCAACACATGGGACCCTGTCTCAAAACAACAACAACAAAAACCCAAAAAACCCAACAACAACAAGCAAACCCCATCCAAACTCCATGCTTGGTTTTGTATGTTCCAGACTAAGGGATGCTAATAAACTTTCTGTCCACCTCAAAAGTTTCTCAGCTCTTAGTCTATGATAGTTCCTCAGGTTTTAGTCTTTTACAATCATGTATAAAATGATTCTATATAGCTTTCACACAACTATGCCCATTTAATCAGATTATGTTGGGTATACCTTGACATCTGTTTCCATGCTACATCCAGCAGAGTGGTGTATGTACCAATTAATATAGCATCAAAGTAGCACGGGATGAGGTACCGTGGGATCTGCTTCAGGTAGAAGAACATAGCCTGCAACCATTTACCAACCTGTCACAGAAACAATTGAAAAAGTCAATTTGGTTAGTGTATATGTTAGGTATATTTAAGAGTTAAATCTAAACATGCAACTTTGTTGGCCAGCAACCCATTTACGAGGTGATCACTCTTTAGAACTGAAAGATGATCAAGACAGAAAAATGGTTCAAGGACACTTAAATATTATCTATAACAAGGTTATATATAATTTGTAATGTTCTCTCAATTATTTGGACTAGAATATCATTTTACTTACTTCAGCAATACTTCCTGATCGTGAAATAAGCCGGCCACTGACATAGTCAATCATCCAATCTCCAGACCTCAAGTTTTCACAGAATGGATGCCCCAAGTCATTCTTCGGCCTTATTTCAGCCAACACGGACATTAGTCCTAAAAATGCAGACATCACTGAGCTGTTGGCAGAGTTAAAATGCTCTGACTGCTTAGCTTGTAGGCAGACTCTAGTGATTTGGGGTGAGCATGTGCACAGGCAGACATAAAGTCTACTCAGTCCACGATGGCGCTTAGTGTGGCTGGAAGTAAATACCAGGATACCTAGTTCACCCAGGACACAAAAGCTGGAGAGAAGAAATCTCCTGCTGCAAGAGCAATACAGAGCTTCCCGAGAAGACTTCCAGGACTGCTCTTATTTGTTTGCATTTAATATTATAACATTCAAAAGCAACTGGCATGATTTCTCTACCCTAAATCATCAACCAGATGAGCCTAGGTATTTCTGTGTTAGCAAGTGGTAGAATTAAGGACATCACAAAACTAGCTTAAGAGGAATCTGCCGACAACCAATGG
This sequence comes from Acomys russatus, assembly GCF_903995435.1. NCBI lineage: Eukaryota > Metazoa > Chordata > Mammalia > Rodentia > Muridae > Acomys > Acomys russatus. Next base: position 18,703,949 of record NC_067159.1, read on the forward strand.
CTTATGAATGCAGTGCCCAGGGAAGCCAGAGGAGAGGTCATCTGAAACTGGAGGCACAGGTAATCCTGAGCTACCTCATGGGGGCTAAGAACTGAACCCAGGTCCTCTAAAAGAGCAGTAAGTGTTCTTACCCTGAGCTGTTTCTCTAGCCCTCACAAATGATTTCTGAGTGCTTACTTTGAGCCAGGTCTCATAAAGCCAAGTGTTTTATGAGTGTGAGCTGCTTTAATCCCAATCAAACCCCCCTTGTGGGTACATGATTATGGTGAGAAAACTGAACCATGGAGGGCTTATCCATTGCAAGTGTATATAGATAGTGTAGGGGAATCTAGTTTTAAAGTCTCATTTCTCGGGGGGGGGGTGGCGCTTGGTTTTTGCTTTTGTTTTGTTTTTTGAGACAGGGTCTCACTATGTATAGCTCTGGCTGTCCTAGATCTCACTAAGTGTACCAGGCTAGCCTTGAATTCACAAGAGATTCACCTGCTGGAACTAAAGACATGCAACACTACACCCTGCCAAGGTCTGTTTCTTAACCACAGTGGATACATTAACATACACGAAATATACTAAGTTCCAGCATAAAGTAATATTTTCCAAAGATTAAATAAGAAATATAGTAAATAAATACAAGTGTCAGCTTGAGGACAAAGAAATGACTATGAAAAGCAATAATTAAGAAAGGCTTTATATGGGGCACCAAAGTTCATATCAAAGTCAGGCCCCATATTTGACCATGTCCCAAGGATGGGGAGGCCTGGTGGCACTCAGAGGAAGGATAGCAGGCTACCAAGAAGAGACTTGATACCCTATGAGCATTTACAGGGGGAGGAGGTCCCCCTCAGTCACACTCATAGGGGAGGGGAGTAAGGGGAAAATGGGAAGGAGGGAGGAATGGGAGGATACACGGGATGGGATAACAATTGAGATGTAATATGAATAAATTAATAACATATGTTTAAAAAAAAGAAAGGCTTTATAGCCGGGTGTGGTAGCACACGCCTTTAATCCCAGCACTTGGGAGGCAGAGACAGGTGGATCGCTGTGAGCCTGAGGCCAGCCTCATCTACAAAGCAAGTCCAGGACAGCCAAGGCTACACAGAGAAACCTTGGCTCAAACCCCCTGCCCACCCAAAATAAAGACTTTATAAAGCTAGTGTGGTCATACATGCATGCAATCCCAGCATTTGAGAGTGAAAGAAGGAGGATCAGGAGTTTACGGTTATCCTTTGAGAGTGTCTTTGAGACCAGCCTGGGCTATGTGAGACCCTGTCTCTAAAAGACAATACTGAAGATAAGAAGTACTTTATAGAGGATACAAAAAAAAAAAAAAAGGTGGTCTTTAAAATTTTTTCTAGACTTAATTTTTCTATTATGTGTATGAATATGTGCCTGAATAAAAATATATATGCCATGTACATGCAGGGCCTGTGGAGGCTAGAAGATGGCATCTGATGCTCTGGGGTTGGAGTTACAGATTGTTGTAAACCACCATGTGGGTGCTGGGAATCGAACCCAGGTGTTCTGGAAGAACAGAGAGTGATCTTAACCATTGAGCCATTACTCCAGCCCATAAAATGGTCTTTAAAGAAAGTTCAGACTTAGCCATGATTGAAATGCAAATTAAAATTACACTGAAATTCCATCTCTTCCCAGTCAGAATGGATGTCATCAAGAAAAAATTTCCCATGGACCAGGGGTAAAAGACATGCATATGCCCACACTTAACACTATATCACTAAATAATAATGATGATGATAATAACAACAACAACAACAACAACAACAACAATAATTAATTTAAAATGTAAATTAAACATAAATGGTGGCAAGGATGTGGGGGTAAAGGGAGCCCTTCACTTACCATTAAGGGAGTGTAAACATATAGTTCATATGAAAACAGTATGGAGCTTCCTCAAAACACTAAACCTAGAACTACCTTATGACCCAGACACAAAGCACTCTTGGGTTCATACTGGAAAGACTCTTAAGTCAGCATGCCACAGAGCTATTGCACATCACATGTCCTGGAGCCAAGAAGTGCAATATGGTATATACAAACAATGGCACTTTCTTCAACTGTACACAGTGAAATTATGCCATTTGTAGGAAAATAGATGGAACCAGAAAGCATCATGTTAAGTGAAATAAGCTAGACTTACACAGACAGTATTGTATGTTTTCTCTCATCTGTGGATTCTCATTTAAAATCTATTTCTCTATCTAATATGGTAGTTCTATAAACACCCTCAATATTTTAACTATAAATGATAAACCAAATATGCAACAAAAATTTTCATTTTAATATTTCACTTACAACTTAGTCTCATTTGACTTTTTTTGGGGGTGATGGGGTTCAAGACAGGGTTTCTCTGTGTAGCCTTGGCTGTCCTGGGCTCGCTTTGTAGACTAGGCTAGCCTTGAATTCACTGTGATCTGCTTGCCTCTGCCTCCTTGAGTGCTAGTATTAAAGCCATGACTGGCTTCTCACTTGACATTTCAAAAGCAGTGTAACATGTCATCTAAAACTCAGTGTCAAGGATATTCATAATAAGTCAAGTCAAGGCCAGGTGGTGGTGGTGCTTTTAATCCCAGCACTCGGGAGGCAGAGGCAGGCAAATCTCTGTGAGTTGAGGGTAGCCTGGTCTACAGGGTGAGTTCCAGGACAGCCAGAGATACACAGAAAAACCCTGTCTTGAAAAAAACAAAATAAATAAATGAAGAGAAGAAATATTTATGGAGATTAATGCTTAAGAAGGTAAATGTCCTTAAGCAAGACACAGAGCTGGCAGTTTTAGGGAGCACTTACTAGCTGAATACTTTGTCACATTCTGTTTTTAGGTTTTAGGTTTTTGATGTTGTTTTTTGAGACAGGGTTTCTCTGTGTAACAGCTCTGGCTGTCCTGGACTCTTTCTGTAAAACAGGCTGGCCTTCAACTCACAGAGATCCACCTGCCTCTGCCTCCTGATTGCTGGGATTAAAGGTGTGCGCCAACAGGTCTGGCTGGCTGTTTTTTTAGTATTTTGCATGAATGATCTCATTTAATTAAGTACCATTATTTACAGTTTTTTCTGCTCTTGAGACAGGGTCCCCTTATAATGCAGGTGGCCTTGGATTCTCCATTGCCCGGCTTCAGTCTCCTGAGTAGTTGAGATTATAGTCCTATCACACCATGCCTGGCCATTATTACTTTCTGTTTTTTGTTTTTTTTTTCCATTTGTTTCACTGTGTAGCCCTGGCTGGTCCGGGACTTGTTATGTAGACCAAGCAGGCACTGAACTAACTAACAGAGATCCTCCTGCCTCTGCCTCCTGAGTGCTGGAACTACATGTGTGCTCTAGAGTTTGCTTAGTAGTTAAGACCACTCTATGCTCTTACAAAGAGCTTGGCTCAGGACCTACCATCCACATGGCAAAAACCTACTGTAAGTCCCATTCTAGGGGATCTAATACTTTGCCACATGGCAAAAATCCATTTCCAGGGCATCTAATACCTTTTTCTGGTCTTTGCAGGCAACAGACACGCACATGTATATATAAATACCTGCAAGCAAAAGATGCTCCTAATGGTCAGCTGACAAAGCGTTGTAAATCATCATTTTAATTCAGGTGGTGGTGGTACTTCTAATGCCAGCACTCGGGGACTACACTCTCATTTCTAGAAAGAGGACCACTAAGGAACAGAGTACAAAGCTTTGCCCTACACCCACCTTGAAGCCCTGCGTACTTAAGGGGCGACCAGTTTGGTATGTTATAGCAGCCTCCGCCATCTTCTTGTTCTTCTGATTCACATCGGTAAAGCACCTGATTCAGCTCAGCCAACGTCAGCTTAGAGGCAATACTAAGATTAGAAAATAAAGATGACTAGATAAGTATACTGACATTTCATTTCCTATAAATAAAAGCAAAAAAAAAAAAAAAACAGCATTATAAATATTAAATGGCAGGGCATGGTGACACATGCCTTTAATCCTGGCACTCAGAAGGCTGAGGCAGGTGGTTCTCTGTGAGTTGGAGGCCAGTCAGGGCAGCCAGGGCTACACAGAGAAATCCTGTCTTGAAAAAGCATAAAAATAAATAAACAAATATTAAATGTCTCAGAACTGCACTAGTCTAGGTACTTTCCTGTTACTATGATAAAATACTGAGAAGAACCAACCCGGGGTCCGTGGTGGTTTGGATGGGAATGGCCCCATAGGTGCACACATAGGTCTCCAGGCCAACCTGTTCTGGGGATTCCTCAACTAAGGTTCCCTCTTTATAGGTGATTCTAGCTGTTCTCAAGTTGACAGAAAACAAAACAAAATAACTAATCAGACACATATGTTCAGAAGTCAGCACTGAAGTAAACATACTCTATAATAATATATCACAAGTAATAATTAAGGGGCAAAATGTGATGGAAATCAAAATAAGGGCTAATGTCACTTCTAAACTAAGTAAAAGAAAAATCCAGTGGCAGCTAAAAGTAAAGAATGTTATCTGTATTTGTGTATGCATGTGCATGCAGGAGCCTATGGAGGCCCAAAGTGGGTGTTGGATCCCCTTAAGTTAGAATTACAAACAGTTGTGAGCCATGTGACCTGGGTGCAGAGAACTGAGCTCTGGTCCTCTGCAAGAGCAGCAAGTGTGCCAGGCGTGGTGACACATGTCTTTAATCCCAGTACTTGGGAGGCAGAGGCAGGTGGATCTCTGTGAGTTTGAAGCCAGCCTAGTCTATAGAGTGAATCCAGGACAGCCAAGGCTACACAGAGAAACAAAAAAACAAAAAAACAAAACAAAAAAAAAAAAAAAAAAAAAAAGGAAAAGAACAGCAAGTGCTTTTATGTGCTCAGCCATGTGTTTAGTGTCAATTTTATTCATTAAAAATGCTAAGAAATCTTTAGGCTGTTATGTTCTTTATCTTATACATTTGTTTAAAATTGTTTATTATTATTATTATTATTATTATTATTATTATTATTATTATTATTATTATTATTATTATTATTATTATTATGTGTCTCAACCTCCCTTTCCACAGCTACAATTCAAAAACCAGGACTGTCAAATAAATGATTAGGCTCAGTGTCATTTTGTTTCTAGAAAAGTATTTTCCAGCACTTAGCCAGTGAACTCCTTGCATAAAAACCACTCAGAAAGCTTTTAAAATTGTAGACATTTTTTGTCCTTACCTTGAAATAATATGAGTAGGTCTAAAGAGGAGTGTTCTTTTTAATAGAACATCCTATGGACATACACAGTTATTTCATCACAGACTTTTTTTTTTGACAGGTAACTTGCTTTACTAGAATTTGTGTATAAAAAATTTTACAAAATAACCAAAATATTGAACACTGTAGAAAAACAGACTACTATATAAAATATCATTTAGCGAAATAAATACAACTGGATTAAACATTAGTTTAACTAATATTTACAATGAAATGTTAAAGTATTTTATAAGTACCAATTTGATTAGTAATATGACCAGATACTATGTGTTAAACACTGTGCCAGGTGTTTTACATAAATAATTCTTACACCTCTTTATAAAAGGCACTCTAGCCAGGCAGTGGTGGCACACGCCTTTAATCCCAGCACTCAGGAGGCAGAGGCAGGCAGATCTCTGTGCTCAAGGCCAGCATGGTCTACAGAGTGAGTTCCAGGTCATCCAAGGCTACACAGAGAAACCCTGTCTCAAAAAAGAAAACCATAAATAAATAAATGTGCAAACTGTTACTTCCTTTTGAGATATGGACTCTCTACACAGTTTGATGTCCTGGAACTCACTGTGTAAACCAGGCTAGCCCTGAGCACACAGAGATCCACATGCCTTTATCTCTGCCTCCCAAGTACTGGGACTGAAGGCATGTACCACCATCCTAGTCCATTTCTTGGTTTTTGTTTTTGTTTTTTAAAAGAAAGTCTAACATAGCCCAACTGGCCTTAAATTCACTAAGGATTAGTCTAAACTTCTGATCCTCCTGCTTCTACCTTTCAGATGCTGTGATGACAGGTATATACTAGCGTGTCGGGCTGATAGGTTTGAGCTAAAACCCTAACCAGCCAATCAGAGTCTGAGATAGAACTCAAAGCAGGAACTCTGGCTCGATAACTTATGCTCTATTTTTTGTTGATGTTTTGGAGTCAAAGTTCACTAAGCAGTTCTGGCTGGCCTGGAACTTGCAGGATCCCCTGCCTCTGCCCACTGAGTACTGCATACTTTATGCTCTTAAATATGATATTACAATAATATATACTCATTATTGACAAATATGACACTCTGTTTTTTTGTTTTGTTTTGTTTTAGTTTATCAAGACAGGGCTTCTCTGTGTAGCATTGGCTATCTTGGACTCACTTTGTAGACCAAGCTGGCCTTGAACTCACAGAGATCCACCTGTTTCTGCCTCTTGAGTGTGTAATTAAAGGTGTGCACCACCATGCCCAGCTATGACATTCTTACATAAGCTGAACATGCTCATTAATATAGTCTTTCCAGAGGTTACTTTATAGTATGTATTAAAAATTTCAAATATGTGATACATTCTAACCTCCAAATTTAATTTCTAGAAATTTAGCTTACTGTCAATGACAGCAAACAGGCTAAGCACCTATCAGGTGACAGGCATGGATTATGTGTTTTGCATGTGTTGTCCTGCTTAATCTTTACAAGGCTTAAGAACTAAGTACTATTGCTGGCCCCACTGTCCAGATGGGAAACCTAGATGAATAAAGTTGTAAATAACTTGGCCAAGATTAGCTGACAGTGTTGAAGCTGAAGCTAAACTTGGGTCTCAAATAGATATTCTTCAGTACTATCTGGCACTACACACCAGAGAAATATTTAAAAACTTAGTGAAAAATCAAGCACTCTAGATATCTCAAAGTGGATAATTATTAGATTTATTATGATATAGCTATATACAATAGAATAATATGTTGACACTAAAATGATGTGCTAAGCAATATAATGCAGGCAACTAAATCTTGTAGAGCTTAGAAAAACCATGCATGTGCAGGCATGTTTATCTACACAAGCATGAAAAGGTGCATATGTGAGCGCACACTCGATGATACAGTGATAGAGTGAAATAGTAACAGTAGCTGATAATAACATCAACGGACTATGGACCATACTTTGAGTAGCAAGGAGAGAAAGCACCCTTAAAACCCCCAGATCAGGCCAGTGGTGGCCCGTCATTTTGTTAAAGTGATAAATCTATAAAAGAAGGAATACTTACGAAGCAAAGGGGATTTTCAATATGGGATCCGCGTTGTCAACAGCAAGGCTTCCAGATTTAAAGTGAGTGCTGAACTGGGTCAGGTGATTTCGAAGAATCCCAACAGCAACTTGAGCATGTGGATCAAGACTAACCCTGAATAATATTGGTAAAAATAGGTAATATTAATGTTATTCAAACGTATCAGGATATGCAAACTATTTTCTCTAGATTAAAAAAAAAAAGGGTATGTGTCTCTCTGCATAGAAACTGTATGTGTGCAGGTGCCGGGGTAGAGCAGAGGCACACACAGGATCCCCTGGAACTGGAGTTATAGGTGGTTATGAGCCTCCTGATACAGGTGCTGGGCATTGAAATTGGGTCCTCTACAAGATCAGCAAAGGCTCTTAACTACTGAACCATCTCTCTAGCATCCCCAAAGTATTGTCCTTTGTTTTCTTTCTTTCTTTCTTTCTTTTTTAAGATTTATTTAATTTATTATTTATACAGTATTCTGCTTGTACATCAGAAGAGGGTACCATGTGATGGCTGGAAATTGAACTCAGGACTTTGGGAAGTACAGACAGTGCTCTTAACCTCTGAGCCATCTCTCCAGCCTCAATTTTCTTTTGTGTGTGTGTGTGTGTGTGTGTGTGTGTGTGTGTGTGTGTGTGTGTGTGTGTGTGTGTGTGTGTGTGTGTGTGTGTGTTTTCCATGACAGGGTTTCTCTGTGTAGCCTTGGCTGTCCTGCACTCATTTTGTAGATCAGGCTGGCCTCAAACTCACAGAGATCCACTTGACTCTGCCTTCCTGAGTGCTGGGATTCCAGGCATGCACCATTGTGCCTTGCCCCCAAACTATTTTCCTTTCATTTTTTTCTTTTTTTAAGATTTTATCTATTTATGTATATGAGTGCTCTATCTGCATGTACACCTGCACACCAGAAGAGGGCATTAGAGGGTATAGGTGGTTGTGAGCCACCATGTGGTTGCTGGGAATTGAACTCAGGACCTCTAGAAGAGCAGATAGTGCTCTTAACTGCTGAGCCATCTCTCCAGGCCCAACTATTTTCAATATAAATATATCAATAGTTTGAACTCCAATTAGCATACCTGAATATGATAACACTTCCTGGAGATAGATTTTCAAATTCTATTTCCTGAATATATTCATTAGGACCTTTGGTGGCAACTCCAGCTTGTTTGACAATTTTACTTTCATGAAGCTTGAAAGAAACAGAAAATCCATTCACTAAATAATTCAAACGTCCTTAAAATAATAAGGACAATAAAAAACAAGACTCCCACATACCTGGATATGTTCGCTAAGTTCCACTGTTATGTTGGGCATTCCATTGATGGAATTCTCATCTTTCCTATAAGGTTTTGCATTCCTTTCAATAGTTCTAGCTTCAAGAACTACTTCTTCAATTTTGCCTAGGAAAACATAAACATTTAAACAAATGTGGTATAATGCATGCTTGGCATGTGTGGTATGCTGGGTTTAATTTTCCAAAAATACAAAATAAACAAAATAAAAATAACTATAAACATTAGCAGACATCACTAGATCACTAAACATAAATTTATGAAGCTAAAGCAAGTAATGAATATTGAACCCTAAAATTCTTTAGGTTTACAATTTTTTTTAGGTTTACAATTTTTAAAAGGTAAAGTTATGAATATTTAGTAAGTAGCAAGAAATATAGAGTATGGGCTGGGCATGGATGTGAAAATATTTAATATTGGCAATTTGGGATGCTGAGGCAGGACAGTACATATAAGACCAAGGCTAGCCTGGTAGGTTTCAGGCTACCTTCTATGACTGTGCTTCTGTTACCTTAAAAATACATCCCCTGACACACAATGGGGGCCTTGAGACTATTCAATTAACAAGCAGTTCTTCTCTGCATAGGTGTATGCTGCACTATACTATACTATCCGAAATAGAAAGTAAAGTGTAGACATTTAGAAAAAAAACAAACCAGAAGTAAGGGAAAAGCGCAGGGACATAGAACTGTCAAAGAAAGACACGGACTATAAATGCTATGATGCTTAGAAGACAGAGTTTACTCTGTAGGTACAGACTTCTTCTTAAAGAAGTAGGAATTTAGTCCTCAAGGGCTAAAAATATTCATATACAGGTGGGTAAGAATACTACTTGGAGAATAGTGAAAATATCGATTTGGCTGAATGCTGGATTGACAGAGGACAGGACAGTAGATGGTCTACGGACTGTCTTAGCATTTGCCTTTTAAAACACACATGCATGTACATGCACATATAGTATATGAGTATATATGCTCATGCATATGTGAAAACATACACACATTGCCCAGTATAAGGAAACAAGCCTATACATTAAAATGCAAATAAAAGTATTTCACAACTCAAAGAATGTTAATGCTTGGGAATATTTTTATCTAGATTTTGTTCCATGCAGTCAAAGTGCCTGTATCCTAAGCTCTTTTCTCAACCACGGTTATTGTTAGTGTGTTCTATACGACATAGAAAGACAACATGCTAATATAACTTCATGATGTAATGCTTGGCTTAGATTACCAGGGATGCACATCTGAGGCACGTCTTTGCTGTAAAATGAAGTCTTGGGATTCCTAAAAGCAGTTCTAGATACAGCCACAACAGACTGATGGATGCTCGGTGAGTGCCTTGTTACAGCCACTATGTCTTCATCCACCTGATCCACATACACCTGAGAAATGGAGACAGAAACTGGCTTACAGCTCCATTTGGAGGCGACTGCTCAAATCAGAAGGTCTTCCTTTGAAATGGGAAGTCTGGAGAGGAGTTTTAAAACCTTCATTTCTTACTTGAATGAAACCCTTGGCTCCCAGCTCTTGATGGAGTCTGTTGATGGCACATCTGGCTGCAATAATCCCACTATGGACATTAACATCTCCTGTATTTGATGGTGATGCCCCCGGATTCCACTTAGTGTAAAATCGTTCTTCAGCAACCACTGAAATCTAAGGAGAAATAAAGCTTAGTATGTGTGCATGTCAGTTACAATGGAATCATGGATAAAATGACCAGCGGTGCTGGTCCTGCGGATTACACACACCTGATGAGGCACTAGCTCATCATAGCCTCTTGTACTTCCACTAGCACAACTTGCCATGGAGACAATTGTAGCACTTGGAAGAGCATCATAGGCTGATCTGTGCTGAAAAAGCAGAAAGCAAAAGTTCATGTTCCTTCAAATGCACAGTGACACTCCACACCCCATTAGCATAATAAAGAAAAAGAACAAGTACAGATACAGTCTGTAAAGCACATTATTTATTTCAAAACATTTTAAAATCAAGGTATTTTTCAGCCACTTAAAAAGTATCTGGAGTTTTTTTTTAAAGTATGTGGATATTATTGCCATCAAGCATCAGACAACGAAATAGTGAAACATTTAGCAAAAGAAGTCAGTACAGAAACACACTGATGCTTACCACAATTGGACACTCATTATCGTGGGTAATGTCCATAAACAGGGCATGTGCAATAGCTGGCATCAAAGGCCTCAAACAGGGCTGAACAAAGGATCCAACAGGCTCCCCTCCGTATCGGTAAACTAATCTGCCCTCTTCATGACTGTTATATGCACTCATTGCCTCTGTAAGCAGCACAGAGAAACTTAATAATCCCATTTACTCGTAAATGTCCACAAGAAGGTTAGATTTTTGTTTTTTGTTTTTTGAGACAGGGTTTCTCTGTGTAGCCTTGGCTGTCTTGGACTTGTCTTGTAGACCAGGCTGGCCTCAAACTCACAGCGATCCTCCTGCCTCTGCCTCCCGAGTGCTGGGATTAAAGGCATGTGCCTCTACGCCTAGCCAAGGAAGGTTAGATTTTTTTTTTTTATCATGAATGACTTTCAAGGCATATCAGCATTATTAAAAGTGAGAGATATGTAATTAACCAATGTCACCAAGTCCCAGTGACCAACATTTAACTACAACTTAACTGGAGAAACAATTTGAGTAGAAAAAAAAAATCAATAGCTGTTCACTGGGATGTCAATTATACCAAATCTATGGAAAATATCTTAAGATTATGTCATATAGTAGGTTAAAAAAACATATTTGTAGATGGGCGTGGTGGTTCTTTAATCCCAGAAATTGGGAGGGAGAATTTGAGGCCAGCTTGATCTACAAGTGCAGAACAGCCAGACTTGCAAAGAGAAAACCCTGTCTCCAAAAACTAAAAACAAAGACAACAACAAAACCCAAAACCCAAAACATTTGTGTACTTCAAAACATACAATTATGGTTCTGTTTTCAATCAGTAACTCAACACACCTCCTTCTCTCTGACTCGTCATTTAAACTCAACCAATTCTGCAGACACATTGTGGGTGCACAGGTGCTACCACACAAGTGTAGAGGTCAGAGGACAACTTTGAGGAGTCAGTTCTTTCCTTCTACCATGTGGGCTCTGGGACTTAACTCAGATGACCTGGCTTAGGGGCAAGCGTCTTTACTCGCTGGCTTATCTCACCAGCTTTTCTTCCCTTTATTTCTGAGATAGGATCTGGAAAAAAAATGTATTATAGGTTAACCTGGAACATATGTAGCCAAGGCTGGCCTTAAATATGTGATTCTCTTGCCTCAGTTTCCTAAGTGGTGAGATTATAGGGGAAGCCATCGTACCTTGCCTCATTGGTTTTTCTATTTGAAATGAAGTATCGTACTACAAACTGGACATTTTTGCTGTTAAAAGGAGACTCAGTTACATTAGGTTTTGCATATAAAGCATCTCAGACAGGAAGTGGCCTTCAGCGTGCCTACCTCTTATTAAGGAACTTATGCCCAGTCTAGTAACGAAGATATTGTCCAGCTCTTCGCTTCCCGTGAACAGCTCAGCCACTACATAGAGATTGGGCTGTAACTTCCTAGCAGCATCCAGCATGTACTGCAAAAAGCAAAGTCACAAATGTAAAGAAAGAAGAGAGCAAGTCGGAGAGGGAAGGAGGGGACAAGACTGGGTGTGGATTTGATGTAAGATAGGTCCAAAACAAGAGAAATGCAAACAGTACAAACAAAGTGTGATGTGCACATATAGGAGAACACGAGAGAGATGAGCACACATGGGGGCAGGGGTTTACAGGGAACACTGCTGAAAAGGGAGATTAGATTTTGTAGACATAGGGACAGGGGGAAGGAAAAAGAAAAAAGAAAATGTTAGTGCTATTAAACATACAGCCTGTAACTGCAATTGTGCCAGTCTTCCCCCTGGTTTTTATTTGTATTTAATACCTCTCATAAGATAGCTCTCTTGCTGGGCATGGTAGAACACACCTCTAATCCCAGGGCTAAGGAGGCAGAGGCAGGCGGATCTCTGTGAGTTCAAGGCCAGCCTGGTCTACAAAGCAAGTCCAGGACAGCTAAGTCTACACAGAGAAACCCTGTCTTAAAAAAACAAAACAAACCAAAGCAAATAAAACAAACAAACAAAAAGCCAGATTGTTCCTCTCTGGGTGGCTAAGTCAAAACTGATAATTATATCAGCTGGTGAATTATTTAGCAAAGGTTAGGCTAAACTTCATCCTTAGATAACAACAAAAAAAGGTATCTTATAATCTCTCTCCTCTCTCTCTCTCTCTCTCTCTCTCTCTCTCTCTCTCTCTCTCTGTGTGTGTGTGTGTGTGTGTGTGTGTGCACACTGTAACACTGGTGCTAATGATTTACCAGAGAAACAGAAAACAGTGGCTAATCAGATTGCTTTCAATTTTATTCTTGAAGGAAACACAAGGTTAGTAAAATACCCAAATTTTTATCAGCTAAGAAGTAGAATCCTAGAGGACTCTGCTGTTTATTAATTTGCTATAATGTTATAACAATATTACAAATACGACTTTTATTTTACTATTACTAAAAGCACAACTGAAAAAGACTCTCTGCTTACTTTTTGGTGGTAAATAATGTTCTACCAGCCTGGCTAATGTTTCCTATCAAATCACTCCAAATTAAAATCATGTGGAATCACACACACACACACACACACACACACACACACACACACACACACACAGAGAGAGAGAGAGAGAAGAGAGAGAGAGAGAGAGGAGACAAGACAGAGACAGAGACGACAGAAAGACAGAGAGACAGAGACTACAAATTATACAAGTTGATGTTTTTTATATACAAGTACTTTTTTTTTTTTTTTTTTTTTTTGAGATAGGTTCTCAGTATGTAGCTGACTGTCCATGGAACTTATTATTAGACTAGGCTGGCCTCAAACTTACAGAGATCTATCTGCCTCTGCTTCTGAGTGCTGGATAAAGGCATGAGAGCCCACTAAACCAGCTTATAAGCACATATTTTCAATGAACTGTCACTTCAAAAACTACCAAGAGATCTTACACCAGGATAAATTTATTTGTTTATTTTACAAAACTGTATTAGGTAAAGGACAGTGCAGCGATCAATGAGGCACAAACTAGCTTCAGCATGCCACAGCATTAGTGCTTAAATATTCACTGTAGGGGATAAGGGTAGAGCTTAGTGTAAAACAGAACATAGTTCTAAAATGTGCAATGCTCTAAGTACCCCTAAAACGAAAATAAAAGCCAGATTTTTTTTTTTTTTGAGACAGTGTTTCTCTGTGTATCCCTGGCTGTCCTGGACTCAATCTCTAGACCAGGCTGGCCTCGAACTCACAGAGATCCCACTGCCTCTGCCTCCTTAGTGCTGGGGTTAAAGGCGTATACCACCACTGCCTGCCCCATTCAAGTTTACATTGGCTAATAAAATATATACTGGAAACAACTTAAAAGACAACTTAACACTTTACTCATTACCAATAACAAAGTTATTCTACATGTTACTACATAAAAAATGCTCTTTTAAAATTTAAAGACTAACTTATTAAACACTTTAGGGCATACTATTTTATAGCAGTTGTATCAAAAGGTTG